>NW_026903290.1:0-6021 GCF_024500385.1 Phyllopteryx taeniolatus
ATACTATCAAGGACCAACCTATTTTGGAATCCCATGAGAGATGTAGCTGATAGTTGCTCATGGATGCCCTCCGCTAGTTGGGAGGTGAAATTCACCAATCTTTGAATTTGGTAATGGTGGTAATTTATGAAATCAACATTTTTATTCGGAGTTACCCATATAAAAATACTCTCAAGACCTGCGGAAATTTGACAGCAAGCTTTATACTCATCCGGGACGCCTCTGGGAATTCCAATGGCATCCAGGTAGGTGGGGTCCTTCTTCCCAAGCATTTCTGCCCACGTTGAAGCCACTGACCATACGGCGGAAACGGTTCAAGCTACCCCACCAGTAACGCTCCCATGTGAAATCCGCCATTTAAGTGATTTCCTGCTCAGAGAGGGGCTTAATCACTGTGGGAGCTATCATAGAGACCAATGCACAAGTGCCTGTCCATTCCCCGGGCAGGAAGTCCCACAAAAGACCATCCCCACACATCCACCACAAATCAGACCTCATTTTACTTCATCGGGCCGCATCATAATAATCAATAAAAAGCGTGAAATTACAAAACTGTGGATCTAGGTGGCCAATTGATCGGGAAAGTTTGTTATTTGGGCCCAAAGTTACCTTACTCTTATTTTGTGTGATACAGGGAAGGGATGGGACCATATTGACATCATAGAGGGGAGCACCTTTCACCTTAGTCAGAGGATAAACTTGATCCCAGTGCTGGCACTCACCCTCCAGGTTTTCATTAGTCATCAGCTGGTAGGCACAGGTCAATTTGAACTTAGTAGCAGCAGTATAATTTTCCTGGACCACAGGGTTTACAATCCAATTGACGTTATTCATCGTAGCACAAACAAGACAGTCTTTTTGATAGATTTTGACTGCTTCCCTACCTTCCATAGTAATCTCCTTAAACCAATAATTACCTAGATTAATTCCTGCCGCTCGTCCCTTCGCCTTTTGTACCAAATGACTGTTTACCGCTCCTTTGACCAAGTCATTATTCAGGTCATATCCCGTCACTTTAGAGGTTCGAAAAACCACTGGATCCTCATTTTTTTTTGAAGCTGGTACTTTCGCAAATGTTCTCATTATCGGACTAGATGAACTTTTTGTCGGTCGTTACCAATTAATAATAATCTGTCCTAGTGGATCAGCCCCTGAGACATCTATACCCAAGGTCAAGACTGTAAAGGTCGCTACTGGTTTGCCCCACTCTCTCCACGGGGTGCTAGTTATATCATACAAGGTCAACAATACGGGATGTCGGTCCCTCGGGGTTACTGAGTGCATACTACCTCTTTCCATTTTGATCTTGTCCTTCCACCGCCAATTTCTATTCTTCGTCGGCTCCCAGTATCCCGGTTTCGCGTGGATAATCACTTGCTTCCAACTGTAACCCAAATCGACCTGCTGGTTCGCTTTGAACCTTGGTTCACCGGATACCGGCCAGCTCCCCCATGTCCTGTACTCAAAGCGCACAAGTAAATATCGTATCCCTCCGGGTCGCCCCAGCGTGCACAATTTATCACCTTACACAATTCAAATTGGTATACTGTCTTTTCCCCCAATGTGTAGTTCAATTCTAGGGCCCCTGTTGGCTTCACGGCCCTCTTTGTTACTCTTTCTCCTTGTATTGAAGGCATTCCAAAATAGATTCCTGTAACTATAATCAGGGAGATCACCAGAGTCATGATTATAACCTTCTTTGACCAGACATCCAGGATGTACATATTTCCCCCTTTGTTAAAGGACTAATTTAATCCCAAAACACAACATACAGACACACTTCCACAAAAACCAAAGATATAGAACGAACAATACAACTACCACAACAACAACACCAACCCCCCCAAAAAAAAAAAAAAAACAGGTCGACCAGGTAAAAAAAAAACACCAGCGAATACCAGCGCCCCAAAAAATCCAGCACACACAATACAGCAGAAAGTCACCAGGCACAAGAGGCACAATGTCTTTGTTTACTCCGCAAATGAGGTCTGTGCCGGGCGTGTTTGTGACACGTGGTACCACTTGTCCCCCTTTCCAAAGAGACGCACAGCGTGAGATGTCCGAGCCGACACCTCAAACGGACCAGTCCAGCGGGGTTCAGACCACTTCCTTTGGAGTACTTTCAAATACACGTGAGACGGAAGGGAGGGGTCACTGACGTGGACGTCTGCAACAGAGGGATCTGAAACACAAAGTGAGGACACAAGAGATGACAGTTGCCTCCCAGTAGGGCTTATAGCCCTTTGGCAGGTCCATGTCCGGCTGGAGCAAAGCTGATTCTGGACCAGGCATCAAGCGGCCGATCAGGAGTTCAAAAGGGGTGAACCCTGTCCGGCGGTTAATAGCTTGCCTGATGGTAAACAAAACAAGGGGAAGGGCTTGGAGCCAATTAAGCCCTGTGTGTGCACACATTTTAGCCAGCCTTTGTTTGACTGTGCGGTTCATCCTTTCCACATGGGCCTGGGACTGAGGATGGTAGACTGAGCCAAACTTGTGTTTAAGCCCGAGTATCCCTTCAACCGTGGCCAACGAAGTGGCCGTAAAATGGGTACCATTGTCAGATCTGATTACTCGTGGAAACCCATGTGTCGGGATAAAATGGTTAACCAGCGCTTTGATAACGGAGGACGCGTCCTCTCTCGCACAAGGATAGGCTTCGGGCCATCCAGAAAAAGTGTCGACAATCATTAACAGGTACCTTTTTCCTTGGACTTTGAATAACATATCAGTAAAGTCCATCACTACTACATCATTTGGGCATCGGCCCATCTCAGTGTGTTGCAATTCCCTCTTTTTTGTAGGGGCAACACTGAAATTCTGACATATATCACAAGAAACACAAACCTTTTTTACTTTACGCAGAAGATCAGGGTGCCACCAAAAGCGCAGCTTGTTCAGCATTGACACATAACTTTCATGTGTCGGGGCGTGTGCTTCCTCAATCATTAATCGCATGAACTTCCCTGCAGGTAATACCAGTCTCCTAGGTCCTCTTTTCGGGCCAAACCACAGCTTCTCCTTGTCATCATACTCAGCTCCTTTGGCGCCGCCTCCTGGAGGTCGCGCACCACATCAACTGTCACTGCAGGGAGAAAGTCAATCAACTGATCCCGTTTAACAACGTAGTTACCTTCAGCATCCTTTCGATAGCCTGCTATTTCTTTCGCCGCCGCATCCGCTGCACCATTCACCCGGGCTACCAGAGTGCCCGCTTTCGCATGTCCTGGACACTTGACCACAGCTACCTCCACTGGCCTATCAATAGCCTCACTCAGTCGTTGAATCAGCTCTGCGTGGGCCACTGGTTCACCAGTGGACGTAACAAAACCCTGTCGCCTCCATGCAGCCAGATCAACAAACAAACATCCTACCACATACGCCGAATCAGAATAAATAGTAACACACTGACCTTCAGATAACTCTAGTGCCCTGCACATGGCCAGCAGTTCCGCAGCTTGAGCGGAGGGTTTCACAAATTCATTTGTGGACCATAACATGTGGAAGTCAGAATTTGGGTCTCCCGGGGTCAGGGCCTCCACGACGGCTGCCCCAGCATGTAACGGTCCCGAAGTGCGTCTCCAGCAGCAGCCGTCGGTGAATAACACCCGACCACCTGAAAAAGGAGCTGAGGACAAATCGGGGCGGGCCTTCAAATCCCGCATGACCTGATCTTGACAGGTATGTGGTTCTCCAGAACTGGAAACAATATCAGCCATATTGATCCCCGAGAGGAGGAATACAACATGGGGTTGGGGGAGGGTCGTCATCAAGCGTTGCTGACGTAATGGCGACATTGTGAACGCTGCTGAGGCCACGAATGCTCTCACCCCATGATGAGTAAGAATAAAGAGTTGATGTCCCATAACAATGTGTGCCGTCTTATTAATGCATGTGGCCACAGCTGCAGCATATGCCACACATAAATGTTGTCTTACTTCTATTTTGTCCAAAGAGACGCTGA
Source organism: Phyllopteryx taeniolatus (assembly GCF_024500385.1). Classification (NCBI taxonomy): domain Eukaryota; kingdom Metazoa; phylum Chordata; class Actinopteri; order Syngnathiformes; family Syngnathidae; genus Phyllopteryx; species Phyllopteryx taeniolatus. Next base: position 3,962 of record NW_026903290.1, read on the forward strand.
CGTAAAGCAGGACCCGTCTGTTACCGCCCATCTTCTGGAACAAAGCCCCGTTTGCTGTACCTTCGGTCACTGAAACATCGAAATGAAAAGGCAGGTCATAGTCAGGCTGGGCTAAGTGAGTCGCTGCGGCCAAACCTCTTTTAAGGTCGGTAAACAACTTCTCAGTTTTGTCTGTCCAGCATGGAGGTTACGCATGCCTTTGAGCCTAACTAGGTCCCGCAAAGCTCGTGTTCTAAACGCAAAGTCAGGAATAAAGCCACGGGAATAGCCGCAAAGGCCCAAAAAAGAAAGCATTTCCTTAACATTAGTCGGTCGGGGGCGGCACGGTGGCCGACTGGTTAGAGCGTCAGCCTCACAGTTCTGAGGACCCGGGTTCAATCCCCGGCCCCGCCTGTGTGGAGTTTGCATGTTCTCCCCGTGCCTGCGTGGGTTTTCTCCGGGCACTCCGGTTTCCTCCCACATCCCAAAAACATGCTTGAATTGGAGACTCTAAATTGCCCGTAGGCATGACTGTGAGTGCGAATGGTTGTTTGTTCCTATGTGCCCTGCAATTGGCTGGCAACCAGTTCAGGGTGTACCCCGCCTCCTGCCCGATGACAGCTGGGATAGGCTCCAGCACGCCCGCGACCCAAGTGAGGAGAAGCGGCTCAGAAAATGGGTGGATGGATGGATAGTCGGTCGGGGATAAGTCAAAATGGAAGAGCGGTGCGAATTACTCAGGGTCGAGCCCTTCCCTGAGATCACCCGCCCCAAAAACGTCACCTGTCGTCTACAACATTGAAGTTTCTTTTTTGACACCTTGAACGCCAAGTCCTCAAGTCGGGACGACACAGTATGTGTTGCTTTTAAGCAGGTTTCAGCCGAGTTACCTGCAATCAACAAATCATCTACATACTGAACCAACAGAGAGCCTTCTGGCATACTCATATCAGCTATTTGCTCTCGCAAACACTGATTAAAAATCCCAGGGCTGAGCTTCCAGCCCTGGGGGACCCGCGTATATTGTAACTTGCAATTCTTATATGTAAATGCGAAGTATTTCCGGCATTCCTCTGCCAGGGGAGTGCAGAAAAAAGCATTAGCCAAATCAATTACCGAGAACCATTGCATCTCCGGGCCCAAAACACCTAAACAACGGTGTGGGTCCGGGACCGGGACGCAAGGAGTTCTAGTAATATCATTTATTTGTCTTAAATCATAAGCCATCCGGTAATTAATACCGTCGGCCTTTTTTACCGGCAAAATAGGAGTGTTAAAGGGAGAATTTGATTCTTCAAGGACTCCGGCTTTCCAGAGTCCGTCTAAGGTCTCCGCTATGCCTTCAGCGGCCTCTTCTTTATATGGATATTGCGGCACGTTAACAAAAGCAGTCGGGTTTACCTCGAATGTTACCGGAGTCACGGATGTACACAGACCCCCGTCTGCAGGACCCTCGGACCACAATGAGTCCGGCAGGGAGCTCAACAGCTGTGCGGCATCCTCATGGTCCGAGAGTTCTCTGCCATGGAAAGTATCAGTCTCACTATGTCACCACACGCCAGGCTCATGCCGTCCGTCAACCTCTTCAGCGCTTGAATCCACATTTCACCGCCAGCTGCCAGTCCGGGCAGTCGTTTCTGTAAAAACTCGAGATCTTTTAAAGACAATTCTTGATATATCAACCCACCTTGTTGACTGGGGATCATAGGATAATTACCGGGAGTCGGGGTATATCTCGTCGGACTCTTATTTCTGGTTCCATTCTCGGACCCCGTCTTGACTTGGTCCGGGATGGGGGCTGATAAGCCTTTTCCATCCATTTACATGCTTCCCCAGAAGTCATTAGCTTAGCTTGTTGCCTTCTTTGGTCGTCTGCTGTCAAGTCTTTGTCTGTCGGAGGGGGCGGTGGGGGAAGCTCCCCCTCCACATTCTCATCAAATTCAGAGTCAGACTCGTCACTATGTCTCGGTTCCCTCAAGCAGGAACCTCTCTTATTAATACTAGAAGTCAACTCTTCCTGCAACGTGGTTTGCCAAACCTGTCTGTCGGTTATTCGGGTGGAACCCCCCGGTGTGGCGATG
>NW_026903291.1:0-6010 GCF_024500385.1 Phyllopteryx taeniolatus
CCCACGACCTCCGAGAGGCTTGAAGAGGCCTCCCCTGAAAGCTGGATTCCCACCCGATCGTTTGTTTTCAAATCTTAGCCCACTATCTCAAAAGCAAGTGCTAAAAAGTCCTGCCAAAATCACATCGGTCGTCATGTTACAATTTAGTCAAAGGCCTACTACTGGAGCGAAACCGAGAGCTTTGACGCTCACGGTTCGGCCCCACGACCTCCGAGAGGCTTGGAATAGGCCTCCCCTGAAAGCTGGATTCCCACCGATCGTGTGTTTCAAATCTTAGCCACTAGCTCAAAAGGAAGCGCTAAAAAGTGCCTGCCAAAATCACATAGGTCGTCATGTTACAATTTTGTCAAGGCCTACTACTGGAGCGAAACCGAGAGCTTTGACGCTCGCCGTTCTGGCCCCACGACCTCCGAGAGGCTTGGAAGAGGCCTCCCCTGAAAGCTGGATTCCCACCGATCGTTTGTTTCAAATCTAAGCCCACTAGCTCAAAACGGAAGCGCTAAAAAGTCCTGCCAAAATCACATCGGTCGTCATGTTACAATTTAGTCAAAGGCCTACTACTGGAGCGAAACCGAGAGCTTTGACGCTCGCCGTTCGGCCCCACGACCTCCGAGAGGCTTGGAAGATGCCTCCCCTGAAAGCTGGATTCCCACCGATCGTTTGTATCAAATCTTAGCCCACTATCTGAAAAGGAAGCGCTAAAAGGTCCTGCCAAAATCACATAGGTCGTCATGTTACAATTTAGTCAAAGGCCTACTACTGGAGCGAAACGAGAGCTTTGACGCTCGCCGTTCGGCCCCACGACCTCCGAGAGGCTTGGAAGAGGCCTCCCCTGAAAGCTGGATTCCCACCGATCGTTTGTTTAAAATCTTAGCACACTAGCTCAAAAGGAAGCGCTAAAAAGTCCTGCCAAAATCACATCGGTCGTCATGTTACAATTTAGTCAAAGGCCTACTACTGGAGCGAAACCGAGAGCTTTGACGCTCGCCGTTCGGCCCCACGACCTCCGAGAGGCTTGGAAGATGCCTCCCCTGAAAGCTGGATTCCCACCGATCGTTTGTATCAAATCTTAGCCCACTATCTGAAAAGGAAGCGCTAAAAGGTCCTGCCAAAATCACATAGGTCGTCATGTTACAATTTTGTCAAAGGCCTACTACTGGAGCGAAAAAGAGAGCTTTGACGCTCGCCGTTCGGCCCCACGACCTCCGAGAGGCTTGGAAGAGGCCTCCCCTGAAAGCTGGATTCCCACCGATCGTTTGTTTAAAATCTTAGCACACTAGCTCAAAAGGAAGCACTAAAAAGTCCTGCCAAAATCACATCGGTCGTCATGTTACAATTTAGTCAAAGGCCTACTACTGGAGCGAAACCGAGAGCTTTGACGCTCGCCGTTCGGCCCCACGACCTCCGAGAGGCTTGGAAGATGCCTCCCCTGAAAACTAGATTCCCACCGATCGTTTGTTTCAAATCTTAGCCCACTAGCTGAAAAGCAAGCGCTAAAAAGTCCTGCCAAAATCACATAGGTCGTCATGTTACAATTTAGTCAAAGGCCTACTACTGGAGCGAAACCGAGAGCTTTGACGCTCACGGTTCGGCCCCACGACCTCCGAGAGGCTTGGAAGAGGCCTCCCCTGAAAGCTGGATTCCCACCGATCGTTTGTTTCAAATCTTAGCCCACTAGCTCAAAACGAAGCGCTAAAAAGTCCTGCCAAAATCACATCGGTCGTCATGTTACAATTTAGTCAAAGGCCTACTACTGGAGCGAAACCGAGAGCTTTGACGCTCGCCGTTCGGCCCCACGACCTCCGAGAGGCTTGGAAGAGGCCTCCCCTGAAAGCTGGATTCCCACCGATCGTTTGTTTCAAATCTTAGCCCACTAGCTCAAAAGGAAGCGCTAAAAAGTCCTGCCAAAATCACATCGGTCGTCATGTTACAATTTAGTCAAAGGCCTACTACTGGAGCGAAACCGAGAGCTTTGACGCTCGCCGTTCGGCCCCACGACCTCCGAGAGGCTTGGAAGAGGCCTCCCCTGAAAGCTGGATTCCCACCGATCGTTTGTTTCAAATCTTAGCCCACTAGCTCAAAAGGAAGCGCTAAAAAGTCCTGCCAAAATCACATCGGTCGTCATGTTACAATTTAGTCAAAGGCCTACTACTGGAGCGAAACCGAGAGCTTTGACGCTCGCCGTTCGGCCCCACGACCTCCGAGAGGCTTGGAAGAGGCCTCCCCTGAAAGCTGGATTCCCACCGATCGTTTGTTTCAAATCTTAGCCCACTAGCTCAAAAGGAAGCGCTAAAAAGTCCTGCCAAAATCACATCGGTCGTCATGTTACAATTTAGTCAAAGGCCTACTACTGGAGCGAAACCGAGAGCTTTGACGCTCGCCGTTCGGCCCCACGACCTCCGAGAGGCTTGGAAGAGGCCTCCCCTGAAAGCTGGATTCCCACCGATCGTTTGTTTCAAATCTTAGCCCACTAGCTCAAAAGGAAGCGCTAAAAAGTCCTGCCAAAATCACATCGGTCGTCATGTTACAATTTAGTCAAAGGCCTACTACTGGAGCGAAACCGAGAGCTTTGACGCTCGCCGTTCGGCCCCACGACCTCCGAGAGGCTTGGAAGAGGCCTCCCCTGAAAGCTGGATTCCCACCGATCGTTTGTTTAAAATCTTAGCACACTAGCTCAAAAGGAAGCGCTAAAAAGTCCTGCCAAAATCACATCGGTCGTCATGTTACAATTTAGTCAAAGGCCTACTACTGGAGCGAAACCGAGAGCTTTGACGCTCGCCGTTCGGCCCCACGACCTCCGAGAGGCTTGGAAGAGGCCTCCCCTGAAAGCTGGATTCCCACCGATCGTTTGTTTCAAATCTTAGCCCACTAGCTCAAAAGGAAGCGCTAAAAAGTCCTGCCAAAATCACATCGGTCGTCATGTTACAATTTAGTCAAAGGCCTACTACTGGAGCGAAACCGAGAGCTTTGACGCTCGCCGTTCGGCCCCACGACCTCCGAGAGGCTTGGAAGAGGCCTCCCCTGAAAGCTGGATTCCCACCGATCGTTTGTTTCAAATCTTAGCCCACTAGCTCAAAAGGAAGCGCTAAAAAGTCCTGCCAAAATCACATCGGTCGTCATGTTACAATTTAGTCAAAGGCCTACTACTGGAGCGAAACCGAGAGCTTTGACGCTCGCCGTTCGGCCCCACGACCTCCGAGAGGCTTGGAAGAGGCCTCCCCTGAAAGCTGGATTCCCACCGATCGTTTGTTTCAAATCTTAGCCCACTAGCTCAAAAGGCAAGCGCTAAAAGTCCTGCCAAAATCACATCGGTCGTCATGTTACAATTTAGTCAAAGGCCTACTACTGGAGCGAAACCGAGAGCTTTGACGCTCGCCGTTCGGCCCCACGACCTCCGAGAGGCTTGGAAGAGGCCTCCCCTGAAAGCTGGATTCCCACCGATCGTTTGTTTAAAATCTTAGCACACTAGCTCAAAAGGAAGCGCTAAAAAGTCCTGCCAAAATCACATCGGTCGTCATGTTACAATTTAGTCAAAGGCCTACTAATGGAGCGAAACCGAGAGCTTTGACGCTCGCCGTTCGGCCCCAGGACCTCCGAGAGGCTTGGAAGATGCCTCCCCTGAAAGCTGGATTCCCACTGATCGTTTGTTTCAAATATTAGCCCACTAGCTCAAAAGGAAGCGCTAAAAAGTCCTGCCAAAATCATATCGGTCGTCATGTTACAATTTAGTCAAAGGCCTACTACTGGAGCGAAACAGAGAGCTTTGACGCTCGCCGTTCGGCCCCACGACCTCCGAGAGGCTTGGAAGAGGCCTCCCCTGAAAGCTGGATTCCCACCGATCGTTTGTTTAAAATCTTAGCACACTAGCTCAAAAGGAAGCGCTAAAAAGTCCTGCCAAAATCACATCGGTCGTCATGTTACAATTTAGTCAAAGGCCTACTACTGGAGCGAAACCGAGAGCTTTGACGCTCGCCGTTCGGCCCCAGGACCTCCGAGAGGCTTGGAAGATGCCTCCCCTGAAAGCTGGATTCCCACCGATCGTTTGTTTCAAATCTTAGCCCACTAGCTCAAAAGGAAGCGCTAAAAAGTCCTGCCAAAATCACATCGGTCGTCATGTTACAATTTAGTCAAAGGCCTACTACTGGAGCGAAACCGAGAGCTTTGACGCTCACGGTTCGGCCCCACGACCTCCGAGAGGCTTGGAAGAGGCCTCCCCTGAAAGCTGGATTCCCACCGATCGTTTGTTTAAAATCTTAGCACACTAGCTCAAAAGGAAGCGCTAAAAAGTCCTGCCAAAATCACATCGGTCGTCATGTTACAATTTTGTCAAAGGCCTACTACTGGAGCGAAACCGAGAGCTTTGACGCTCGCCGTTTGGCCCCACGACCTCCGAGAGGCTTGGAAGAGGCCTCCGCTGAAAGCTGGATTCCCACTGATCGTTTGTTTCAAATATTAGCCCACTAGCTCAAAAGGAAGCGCTAAAAAGTCCTGCCAAAATCACATCGGTCGTCATGTTACAATTTAGTCAAAGGCCTACTACTGGAGCGAAACCGAGAGCTTTGACGCTCGCCGTTCGGCCCCACGACCTCCGAGAGGCTTGGAAGAGGCCTCCCCTGAAAGCTGGATTCCCACCGATCGTTTGTTTCAAATATTAGCCCACTAGCTCAAAAGTAAGCGCTAAAAAGTCCTGCCAAAATCACATCGGTCGTCATGTTACAATTTAGTCAAAGGCCTACTACTGGAGCGAAACCGAGAGCTTTGACGCTCGCCGTTCGGCCCCACGACCTCCGAGAGGCTTGGAAGAGGCCTCCCCTGAAAGCTGGATTCCCACCGATCGTTTGTTTCAAATCTTAGCCCACTAGCTCAAAAGGAAGCGCTAAAAAGTCCTGCCAAAATCACATCGGTCGTCATGTTACAATTTAGTCAAAGGCCTACTACTGGAGCGAAACCGAGAGCTTTGACGCTCGCCGTTCGGCCCCACGACCTCCGAGAGGCTTGGAAGAGGCCTCCCCTGAAAGCTGGATTCCCACCGATCGTTTGTTTAAAATCTTAGCACACTAGCTCAAAAGGAAGCGCTAAAAAGTCCTGCCAAAATCACATCGGTCGTCATGTTACAATTTAGTCAAAGGCCTACTACTGGAGCGAAACCGAGAGCTTTGACGCTCGCCGTTCGGCCCCACGACCTCCGAGAGGCTTGGAAGAGGCCTCCCCTGAAAGCTGGATTCCCACCGATCGTTTGTTTCAAATCTTAGCCCACTATCTCAAAAGCAAGCGCTAAAAAGTCCTGCCAAAATCACATCGGTCGTCATGTTACAATTTAGTCAAAGGCCTACTACTGGAGCGAAACCGAGAGCTTTGACGCTCACGGTTCGGCCCCACGACCTCCGAGAGGCTTGGAAGAGGCCTCCCCTGAAAGCTGGATTCCCACCGATCGTTTGTTTCAAATCTTAGCCCACTATCTCAAAAGGAAGCGCTAAAAGTCCTGCCAAAATCACATAGGTCGTCATGTTACAATTTTGTCAAAGGCCTACTACTGGAGCGAAACCGAGAGCTTTGACGCTCGCCGGTTCGGCCCCACGACCTCCGAGAGGCTTGGAAGAGGCCTCCCCTGAAAGCTGGATTCCCACCGATCGTTTGTTTCAAATCTTAGCCCACTATCTCAAAAGGAAGCGCTAAAAAGTCCTGCCAAAATCACATCGGTCGTCATGTTACAATTTAGTCAAAGGCCTACTACTGGAGCGAAACCGAGAGCTTTGACGCTCGCCGTTCGGCCCCACGACCTCCGGAGGCTTGGAAGAGGCCTCCCCTGAAAGCTGGATTCCCACCGATCGTTTGTTTCAAATCTTAGCCCACTAGCTCAAAAGGAAGCGCTAAAAAGGTCCTGCCAAAATCACATCGGTCGTCATGTTACAATTTAGTCAAAGGCCTACTACTGGAGCGAAAACGAGAGCTTTGACGCTCGCCGTTCGGCCCCCACGACCTCCGAGAGGCTTGGAAGAGGCCTCCCCTG
>NW_026903292.1:0-6004 GCF_024500385.1 Phyllopteryx taeniolatus
TAACTCCACATTGGGAGCGTAAATGTTAATCAATCGGAACTTCAACGGTCCATCATATTCGACCACAATGAATCTCCCCTGATTGTCAGCATGCACTAGGGTGGGATAACCCAAGGGGCCGCATTTCGTCAAAATGGCAACCCCACAAGATCTTGATGTGCCTCACCTGCCATCTGCCAGTGGATTTACAGCTTTCTGACGGGCAGGACACAGCAGGTCAGGCTGGGGGAGGCCACCTCATCCACACGCAGCATCAGCACTGGGGCGCCCCAAGGTTGTGTCCTCTCTCCGCTGCTCTTCTCTCTCTACACGAACGACTGCACCTCAGCGAACCCGACTGTCAAACTCCTGAAGTTTGCAGATGACACCACTGTCATCGGCCTCATCAAGGACGGTGACGAGTCTGCATATCGACAGGAAGCGGAGCGGCTGGAGCTGTGGTGCGACCGACACAACCTGGAGCTGAACACGCTCAAGACTGTAGAGATGATCGTGGACTTCAGGAGGCATCCTTCGCCACAGTTGCCCCTCACGCTGTCCAGCTGCCTTGTGTCAACCGTCGAGACCTTCAAGTTCCTGGGAATTACAATCTCCCAGGACCTGAAGTGGGCGACCAACATCAACTCCGTCCTCAAAAAGGCCCAGCAGAGGATGTACTTCCTGCGACTTCTGAGAAAGCATGGCCTTCCACCGGAGCTGCTGAGACAGTTCTACACAGCGGTCATCGAATCAGTCCTGTGTTCTTCCATCACAGTCTGGTTTGGTGCTGCTACAAAAAAGGACAAACTCCGACTGCAACGGACAATCAAAACTGCTGAAAGGATTGTCGGTACCCCCCTACCCACCCTTGAGGACTTGCACGCTGCCAGAACTAAGACAAGGGCGTGCAAAATCCTCTCGGACCCTCCCCACCCTGGTCACCACCTCTTCCAGCTCCTTCCCTCAGGTAGGCGCTACCGATCAATGCAAACTAGAACTAGTAGACATTCCAACAGCTTCTTCCCTCTTGCAATCAACTTCTTGAACAGCTAACTTACAATTCCATTACAACAAGCTGGCAATTTTTTGACTTGAGTTCGTTGTCACATTTCTGTATTATGTATTACTCGTGCACTCACTGTAGTTGTCTCGCCGTGCTGCACTATTTGCATATAGTGGCCACTCATGCCAGAGTAGCATCTGCTCCATTTGCACACTGATTGAGGAGTATCTGTAACATTTGCACAACCATTGTCCCAGATTATCGCAGTACTCGTCACTTTAAACCGCATACACTCCTTGAAGTCTCAGTGCCCTTTGCACAATGGTCATTGCACCGGACTATTGCGATATTAGCCATTCGAACTGAGGACTCTGCATCTTTTTGCACAATTGTTGTTTGTTGTTGTTTTTTGTCAATGTCTTTATGTCTCCAAAGTGTTCTGTAAATTGACTGTCTGTTGTACTAGAGCGGCTCCAACTACCGGAGACAAATTCCTTGTGTGTTTTGGACATACTTGGCAAATAAAGATGATTCTGATTCTGATTCTGATTCTGATGCCACGTGAAGCGAACCAAGCTTCATATTTTCTATTTTCTTAATGTGCTCGCCCTCCCACCAAGTTTCTTGCAAGCACAAAATATCCCACTTGGTGTGGCACATAATGTTGTGAATTTTATGGTCACTACGAAGACCACAGGCATTTGCTGACACCAGGAGAAAATTCATCATAAGCAAAAAACGAAAAGATGGACGCGTCGAGTCTACTTACTTTTTTTAAGCCCGCCCTTCCCAGTGCCTTCAGATTGCCGTTTCTACCGCTCCATCCCATCAATCTCCATGCCTTCATCTGAGTCCAGGACTGGTTCTAGGGTGGCAGACGAACGGGTGATACGAGGGGGGAATAGCTGTGACACGGGAAAACGCGCCAGCCGCTCAATCGAAACATCCCCTCCTGAGAGCCCAGCCTGATTCCTCCCCTCACTGTTCTGTGAGGTGCCTCCCTTCTGAATAGAAGACACAGACTGTATTTGGTCTTTCCTCCGCTTAGGACTTTTAATCGTCGGCCTAGGAGTACGCCTAAATTCAACAGTCGCCTCCTCCTGTTCAGGGGCAGAGAGTGGAGACGGCCCAGCACTCACCCCCATCTCAGGTTCAGCCTCTGCCACCCAGGCATCAGGGATAGGGATTTCCTCCCCTCCCCCCCGGTCAGGAGTAGGGCGAGGAACAATACCTCCAGCCCCCATCGTCACAGGCGCCTCCACCAGCAAACGTGTCAAAGTTGATTCCCCCAGACCAGCAGCCACCGATCCAGACGAAACAGGGAGGATGGAAGACTTGGCATCAGCACCCCGGGTACAAGGCATCCCCCCATCTAATTTCCCCTTTTCACAAACACAAAGGGGAAAATATTGCCTGCATGTAGCACACCTTTGCGAATTGGGCACCTGACACTCGCGGGCATAATGCCCCTGGACTCCACACTTCCTACACAGAAACTCGGGACAGTCCCTGTACACATGGCTGGGAGAGAGACACCCTCGACAAACTTTAACCTGTCGATCGTGAATAACACGAAAGTACTCCGGACCTGCCGCTGTGACAAACCTAGCCGAGTAAGGCAGAGACTGTACAGTGGTGGTGAATTTTACCTTCACAAACCTTGTGCCGTCCGCGATGTCCGTTCCCGGCCACATTCTCCTCCTCACCTCAGAGACCGCTGAAACTCCCCAAGCCTGTAGTTTCTCCAGGATATCATTATCCTCTATATAAGCTGGCAGCCCCATAAAAGAAACAACCAGCTCATCAGAGGTAACTTCCCTGCCATGAATTCTGGCACTCCCAATACAAAATCCATCAAGCAGTTTCTCCTTTGCATTGACAGAATTAACAGTCACTTCATATTTATCCTTTGCAATAACCCTGCATGCTGTAATGCTCCCACATACTTCAGCCGTTCCCCTAATTAATATTAATGGAGTAATGGCATCACCATTGTCAATTTCAAGAATTAAAGTTAACTCTTTCTCATACCTTCTTGTCACGAAATTTTTATTCACCACACCACTGCAACACATCAAACCTTCTCCTCGCCCCGAATCCATCTTGTTCACCTGCTTCGTGTCCTTAAGCCTGTCCTGACCAACAACCAATCCGTCCATTTGACCTGAAAGGGTGAAAAACAATTAAGACAAAAAACTCCTCCACAGCGGGAAACTGGGAGGAGGAAAAAGGTCACAAACAAAAAAAACAAAACCCAAAACAAAAAGCAAAAAGCAAAAACCAAAAACCAAAAAAAACAATCAAAAAACACAAGTAACAGGTAGCCAGAGGAGCACAGAGCTCCTGCTGCCTGTACTGCTCATGCTCCACTAACGAGTGCAACTGTGCCAAACCTCCACGCCTGCAGCCACTCTACCACACAACGAGCCTTCTCAGGGTAGTATGGCCGTAAGCCACATGGTTGCCTGAAAAGCAACATTTTATATTTAAAAAATATAAAATTTCGCTTAAAAATATCTCGAGCGGATCGCGTCATTTTTTATTCTCCAATTGTTGGCTGGTCTATTTTGGAGTTTTTTGTGTGAATGATGCAAACTCATTCTCAACACTACAAATGTGTGATCAGATCATAGATTTTGAAAAGTTAACACACGAGAGAATTTGAGAACTTGCACGCTGCCAAAACTCAGACAAGAGCATGCAAAATCCTCTTGGACCCTCCACATCCTGGTCACCAACTCTTCAGAAACAATCATCTTTATTTGCCATGTATGTCCAAAAAACAAGGAATTTGGTAGTTGGAGCCGCTGTAGTACGACAACAGACAGTCAATTGACAGAGAACACTTTTGAGACATAAAGACGTTGACAAAAAACAGTCACTGAGCAATGAAGGGTTGCTAGTTATCTGGTAATGCCGGGACATTTTTTTTGGACAATTGTGCAAAAAGATGCAGAGTCCTCTAGCATTTAGAGCAGTTCGAAAGACTAATATTGCAATAGTCCGGTGCAATGACCATTGTGCAAAGGGCGCCGAGACTTCAAGCGAGTAGTGCGATAATCTGGGACAATGTCTATTGTGCAAATGTTGCAGATTCTCTTCAATCAGTGTGCAATTGGAGCAGATGCTACTGGCATGAGTGGCCAGTATTCGTCAACAACAGATATGCAAATAGTGCAGCGTGGCGAGACTACTACAGTGAGTGCACGAGTCATATATAATTGTCTTCTTCCAGCTCCTTCACCCAGGCAAGTGCTATCGAACAATGCAAACAAAAACTAGCAGACATTCCATCACCTTCGTCCCGCTTACCGTTAACTTCTTAAACAGTTCACTTACAATTGCATTGTAACATGCTGCCAATTTGTCTTGAGATTGTTGTCCCATCTCTGTCGGGCCAATTATACATTATTCGTACATTCACTGTAGTAGTCTCGCCACTCTGCACAATTTGCATATCTGTTGTTGACCAATACTGGCCACTCATGTGGTTGAGAAGTATCTGCACGATTTGCACAATGGACACGGTTCCAGATTATTTCACTACGATTCGCTTTATACTGCTTAAATTTCTCGAAATCTCTTCACGTTTTGCACAATTGTCACTGTACCAGATTATTGCTCGATCAGTCATTTCAAATTGCTCTAAATTGCTAGAGGACTCTGCATCATTTGCACAATTGTCAAAAAATAAAAAATAACACAAAATTTGCATTGACATGACCACATTACTGCTAACCTTTCAATGCTCAGTGACTCTCCGTACTTTGGTCTAATGTGATTATGTCTCCAAAGTATTTTCTGTCAAATGGCTATCCGTTGTCGCACGAGAGGGGCTCCAAGTACCGGAGACAAATTCCTTGTATGTTTCTGACATACTCGGCAAATAAAGATTCAGATTTTTATTCTGCTGATTCTGATTGAATTTAATCTACTCCTTCTAATACTGCCATTCACTCGACTGTAATGTATTCCTCGGAAGTGGTTCGGGTTCATAAACCGTGGCTTTGAGGTCCACACAATAATGTGCAATAATTACGTATCATTTAAAGATCCATACCTTCGTATCCTTAGCCTCGAGCGAATTAAAAGCACTGATGTGATAAAATCGTGACGTATCACGTGATACTAATATATATATCTATATATCTATGTAGATATATATATGGAGATATATGTGTGTCGATTTATTTATTTTTTTACTGTCGGAAAAGGAGAAACGATGTTTACAAAAGGTACGTGAAGATTCTGTCTCCTAATAAAGAGACGGTAAGTCATAAGAGAGAGAATGACTGCATTATAATTTAGGTCAACCACCGATAAGAAAACGATTCCACGAGAATCTAAAGTGAAAAAGGTTACAGCACCTGGTATTCCCAGGCGGTCTCCCATCCAAGTACTAACCAGGCCCGCCCCTGCTTAGCTTCCGAGATCAGACGTTCTTTTTTTTTAATTATCAAAAAATTCATTATTTACAATATGTACATGTAATCAAACTTAAAAACAAAGTGACCAGTCTGTGAAACTCTCACAAGGCCATTGTTTTTTGCGATACAGTCCACAAAACGGCTGGCAGAGCAGGCATGTAGGAGAGTAAAGTGGGATTCAACTTGAGCCTTGAAGATCGCCCAATGATCGCCGGTGCCCTTGTCAAGCAAGTAGATATTCCTCGTGACGATGACCGTGTGACGAGCAATGGCCAGAAGTAACCGGATGGCTGGTCTATTGATGGCCTGCAATGATACTGATGATGAGAAAGATGATGAGACGAAACCAAAAAGGAAAAACCCGACATTATGATCACCAGCCTCACGTGCCACCGGGGGGGGGGGGGGGGGAGCCTCAGGCCCAGCCTCCTTGCGAGGAGATCCTCCAACCTAGAACGGAACTCACGGACGGCTCTGCACCCGAGGACAAGATGTTCGTAGTCCTCGGGTGCCTCTTTACACAGCATGCAGTCTCTGCCATAAACGCTAGGAGAAATTGCATTGAGTGTTGTGCTGCACCCGACCCCTATGGCCT
>NW_026903293.1:0-5994 GCF_024500385.1 Phyllopteryx taeniolatus
CACCGCCACCTAGAGGTTCTGAAAAAGGTGTAGCCTACACTTTCATTCCAATATGACAGGGGTACTGTATGACTGCTTACATGTACAGTTGGGCTTATAAGCTTACATACCCTGGCAGAAATTATTATTATTTGTTTTTTTATAAATACGACTGATGACTGAACAACAACCATCATTAATTTGTATATGGTTATGTTTTGTTTAATGTTAATGCTTTCGGAAATGCTTGACAGTTTAATTTGAATCCCATTAAAATAAAATGTGTTTCTCCTGGCCTTTCATGTTTTCTTTAGAGAATTGTACCCATCTTACAAATTCTGCCTGCGTAATCAAACATGAACACAACTGTGTGTTTTCTCATTTACTAAATAAAAGTAGGGCTGTGCATTTCAAAGTAAGATCCAGTAAATAAAAAAAGTATTATGTGTTCAAAGAAAGTGCTTAAGTTCAGAATAATTTTTGGGAAAAAACTAACAAAATACAGATAATACTTCATGTTTTGATCATATGGGTAGAAGCAAAATCATGCATTGTAAAAATGCATTATACATGGGTAGAAGGGTTTTCCAGAATTTTGAGGTCAACTTTGGGGGTGCCTATTATCCATGGGTTGCTCCATGAATGTGGGGTGATTATCATTAACTTTATGGGCAGAATTCTTGCTGCAGGAAGGCTGGAGAGGGAGCACAGTTTGGTGACCAGAGAATCTGCTATTTGCAGATGTGGTCCTGATGACAATCTAATTGTGACTGTCAGCGTTTACTAGGGTGGTCGCAGGTGAAAGGAATCCAGCCAATATGAGAATCAACACCTCGAAATCTAAGGCCATGGATCCGAAAATGGTGGAGCAGGCCAACTGGGTTGTGAGTGAATCCCTAATAGTGATGCACCGAAATTACAATTCCTGACCGAAACTGAAAATCCCAAGGGCGAAAACCGAAACACTGAAGGGAATTATCAAACTTTATTTGTAAGTGCTTTTCATACAAAAAAAATACATTACATTAATTAAAATTTAAAAATAAATCCATCCATCCATCCATTTTCTGTACCGCTTATCCTCACTAGGGTCGCGGGCGTGCTGGAGCCTATCCCAGCTATCTTCATGCGAGAGGCGGGGTACACCTTAAACTGATCGCCAGCCAATCGCAGGGCACATATAAAGAAACAACCACTCGCACTCCAATTCACACCTACGGGCAATTTCGAGTCTTCGAGTTTGCATGTTCTCCTCGTGCCTGCGGGGGTTTTCTCTGAGCACTCCGGTTTCCCCCCACATCCCAAAAACATGCATGGTAGGTTGATTGAAGACTCTAAATTGCCCGTAAGTGTGAATGTGTGTGCAAATGGTTGTTTGTTTGTATGTGCCCTGTGATTGGCTGGTAACCAGTTCAGGGTGTACCCCGCCTCCTGCCCGATGATAGCTGGGATAAGCTACAGCACTCCCACGACCCTCGTGAGGAGAAGCGGCTAAGAAAATGGATGGCTGGATGATTTATTAAGTATTTATTGCATCAACGTGGCGGCAGCCAAATGTCTTCTTTTACGTGCGATTTTTCTATTTCCTGTATCCACTATTGCTACTGAAATGATGCAAATTTCCCCATTGTAGGACTAATAAAGGTTATATTTTAAAGATGTATAATATTAAAGGTCCCATATTTTGGCTATTTAAAACTCCATAGAGTGACTCTCTAACATGGACTTAGTGTAAAACTGTCAATTTCATTACAAAAAATTAAATAAACACCTTGGTTTTGTCATACTAGTGTCGAGAAAAGGCCCCTCTCACAGCTATTTCTGTTTGACCCAGTTTTGTATCCGGTTTGTCCATATTTGGCTAAGACCTCCCCCTTTCCTCTGATTGTTTGAGAACACACGTTTGTTATCTTGACAGCGCTGGCTCTGGAGTGGAAAGGGAAGGCAGAGATCTTCAGGAGTGAAGTAGATAAGCTCGAGAAATTTGAATGACCTGATTTCAGGCCTCTCGGAAGAAAAACGACGAACTCAGGAATGCATGGACAATTTTAAATCATATTTCACATGTTTACTGAGGCACGGTAGAGCCAATATTACATGCCAAATAATAGAAAAAGTTGGTTTGGTAAAATATGGAACCTTTAATGTACTTTTAAATTATAGGTTAATTTTCTCAAGTGACGTAGCAGCGGTGACGTCCTTTCCGGTTTCCCATCTCTTTGTTTATGTACAGTCTTCTCCAAAAGTACTGGAACGGCAAGGTCACTTCCTTTGTTTTTGTTGTATACTGAAGCCATTTAGGTTTCAAATTAAAAGATGAAAAATCCAAAATTCAGAATTCCAGCTTTTATTTCATGGTATTGTAGTGACTCTGACCCAGTTGCCAAAAGGT
Source organism: Phyllopteryx taeniolatus (assembly GCF_024500385.1). Taxonomy (NCBI): domain Eukaryota; kingdom Metazoa; phylum Chordata; class Actinopteri; order Syngnathiformes; family Syngnathidae; genus Phyllopteryx; species Phyllopteryx taeniolatus. Next base: position 2,372 of record NW_026903293.1, read on the forward strand.
CCCCACAACTTGATTGAGCTGCACTCTTCCAAGCTGCCCTGCTTTGAGACCGCCACTAAGAGGACGCCTGGCGTATGTGAAGCGGACTCTAAATTAACTAGCAGGTCCCCTCGAAATCTTGGTTTCCAGTCATCAAAGAGTCCTTTTCTTCGTTTGAACTGACACCAACCAAAAGATTGGGGATCCTCTCTGCGAGAAGACCAAGCTGGGACAGATCAACAACGGAACGCAAATACAATGAACGATTTGCTTAATATTCAAACATGCATGCAAGGCACCACCCACTGGCGTTTGAGAGTACTGCAACCCGTGGACTTCCATTCAGGTTTTTTTTTAATTGAAGATTAAAAAAAAATCTGTTTTGATATTGCACGAACTCTGCAGAAATATTTAAAATGTACGCCTCGTCTGTGTCAGTGTGTCAACTTTACAGGTGCAGCAGTGAGACTGAGAACTGTTTGTCTTGATTTGAAGCCCAAACAACATGAAATGTGATTGAACCATAAGCAGTTGATTTGCCAAGACTAAAGTTTAAACAATCATTCTATATGCTTGCTCTATGAGTAAGAGTGAAAAGTTGGGAGTATTTTAATATTTAATATTTTTTATATTTTATTTTATATTAACATGATTTTTTATGATTTTATGGCTAAATTGCAGACTGAAATTCAAGTTGATGGGTGTGGTCTTCGCCAACCTTCGTCGTCCCTTATACACGCCCCCTGGGTATTTAACCCTCGAATCCCGCCTCTCATTCTCTTTCGTGTCTGGCTCTCATTTTTTTTCCTCGTGCTGGCCGCCAGTCACCCCTTTTTCCATTGTCCTCCGGCCACCACGTGTGCGTACGGCGCCAAAACCAAGCTAGCGGCGTTTCGATCGACAAAACGGGCCATGCGGCTTTAATCCTTTTTTTTCTAGCCATGATCGGTCGGCCGAGCCTCAGCAAGCATCCCGTACCGGTCACCCACATAGCTGGGAGCAAGAGCTGGGCTCGTTACAAGGTCAACCGGCAGGTAGGTTACGAGCGCACCCCGAGGGGACAACAATTTTTCTTCTTCTGCCTCTTTTGCTTTTGTTTTATTTTTCCGCATTGTTTTTTTCTTTTTCCACAAAACCTGCTTCGTTTTCCTCCTGAGATCTCTGGAGAAAAACCATCCCCACCGACCAACTGATCTACGGTCGTGAGTACAGCACAACAAACGTTGCTAGAATTAGTGCCTAACAATTTTGGGGAAATTACTAGCTTCACACAAAAATCCCAACTTTGCTCTCTCTCTCGTTCGGACTGAACGCATTAAACGCTCAAGTTTTCAACTTTAGTCTAGCAACACACTGTGTTCTATTTGTCTTTTCGTACGCCTATTTTTCTCTCTTTCGCCATTACTAGTGTTATTTTATTTCTGTAGTTAGACCCTTTTGTATGTTTCCCTATAGATCCCTTGTATATGTCATTAAATATTCAATAAAATTCCACTTCTTGTGTTTTGAGTTTAATAAGGAAACCTCTGTCATCTAGGACTCGTATTTCATCAAATGTAGCAACCTTTAGCTTATGAGACTGAGAAAAGGTTTGTGGTCGCTTTTCCCCCGAATTTTATACTTTTAAAAAGTGACGTGGTGCCCTCTATGAGACAAAATAGCTTGATCTATAACATTAAGCGTCAAAATCATGCTAAACCGGAAGCAACGCAGGCGTCGCGCCTTTGACGAATTAATTTCTTAAATAAATTAAATTTTATCCAAACGCCAATATACGCTACAGAACTTACATCAAGATGTGTTAAACAACTCAGGACAGACCATCTTTTGTTTGAAGCCACCCGATTTTCAAATGAGCAAAAGTACTAGAACATGTGACTGATGGGTGTTTGTAGTTGCTCAGGGGTTGCCTTTTAGATTGATTGCTTAAACATTAGATGGTCCTTGTTTTTGGCTTTCACCTGTGAAAACTGCATTGACTGTTAAGCAAACATGAAAACCAGAGAGCTGTCTATGGGAGAAAAGCAACCCATTTTGAACCTGAGAGAAGAGGGAAAATCGATTGAGCTATTGCACAAACATTGGGCATAGCCAATACAACAATTTGGAATGTCCTGAAAAAGAAAGAAACTACTGGTGTACTGTGCAATAAACATCGAACAGGTCGGACAAGGGTATCGACAGCAGTTGATGACAGACACTGTGAGATCTGTGAACACCCAACCAAACACAACAGTCAGGGACATCACTGCCAACCTCCACATGGCAGGGGTGAAGGTATCACAATCCACTGTTCGAAGAAGACTTCGAGAACAAATATACAGGCCATACCATAGATGCAAACCACTCATCAGCAAAACAAATTGGAAGGCGAAATTGGATTTTGCAAAGTAGCACAGAGATGAGCCACAAAAGTTTTGGAACAAAGTTTCATGGACTGATAAGACCAAGATTAACCTCTACCAAAGTGATGGAAAGGCCAAAGTATGGAGAAAGAAAGGATCTGCTTATGATCCAAAACACACAACCTCATCTGTGAAGCATGGTGGAAGTAATGTGATGGCTTTAGGTTGCATGGCTGCTTCTGGAACAGGCTCACTAGTCTTTATTGATGAAATTGACATTATTGATGATGTAACTCATGATGATAGCAGCAGAATGAATTCTGAACTCGACATAACCATTTTGTCTGGCAATTTACAGAAAAAAAGCATCCAAACTAATCACGCAACAAGACAATGACCCACAACACACTTCCAACACAACAAAGGACTTCATCAGGGGGTAAAAATGGAAGGTCTCAGACTGGCCAAGTCAATCACCGGACCTTAACCCAATTGAGCATGCATTTTACCTCCTGAAGAGGTGACTGAAGGGAGAAACCCCCAGAAACAAACAAGAACTGAAACAGGTTGCAATAAAGGCCTGGAAAAGCATTTCAAATGAAGAATTCAACAGTCTGGTGAAGTCAATGGGTTGCAGGCTTGATGCAGTTATTGCAAGTAATAGTTATTCCACCAAATATTTAATGTCATTCACTTTAAAGTTAATTTATGAATGTCTGTTCCAATACTTTTGCTCACTTGAAAAGCGGGTGGCTTCAAACAAAATGTATTCTGTCCTGAGTTGTTTAACACATCTAGATGTAAATACCATGAAATAAAAGCTGGAATTATGAACTTTCGTCTCATATTCATCTTTTGATCTGAAACCCAAATGTCAGTGTACAACAAAAACAAAGGAATTGACCTTGCCACTCCAAAACTTTTGGAGGGGACTGTAGCTGTCTAGCATTACTGTACATCACAGTATTTTCATCTATAAACATGTACAAATTTGCCTGCTCTTCAAAGTTGGCTAATCTCCGCTATTCCGCGGTTCCAGCCAGACAAATATGACAAATGTACGGTAGCACACAATTTATTTTGCAACTTCATGTGATAGTTTAGAGATTAGCATGGTGCTCCGTCTGTCTCGTCTTTTCCTCAGTCCGTTATTACGATACTTGTCTAAAAGTGTAGTTTATTGTCAGGGAGGCGATGATTAGTGACTTATGCTGTGCTGATAACGGAGGCAAGGCGCACGTTCGCCTCTGTGGCTTGGCATCGTATTTAGCTGCATTAGCTATACCTCCTAGGTAGCTG
>NW_026903294.1:0-222856 GCF_024500385.1 Phyllopteryx taeniolatus
CCATCCATCCATCCATCCATTTTCTGAGCTGCTTCTTCTCACTCGGGTCGCGGGCGTGCTGGAGCCTATCCCAGCTATCATCGGGCAGGAGGCGGGGTACACCCTGAACTGGTTGCCAGCCAATCGCAGGGCACATACAAACAAACAACCATTTGCACTCACATTCACACCTACGGGCAATTTCGAGTTGTCAATTAACCTACCGAGCATGTTTTTGGGATGTGGGAGGAAACCGGAGTGCCCGGAGAAAAGCCACGCAGGCACGTGGAGAACATGCAAACTCCACACAGGCGGTGCCGGGGATTGAACCCCGGACCTCAGAACTGTGAGGCAGACGCTCTAACCTGTCATTCACCGTGCCTCCATAATCTCATCAAGTTATTATTATTACTATTGACTCAGATAATCGCCAACTCTACTCTAAAATTGTAAGAAAATAGATTGACTTACGTGGTCAATGACCAGGTCCTCCTCCTGTTCTTCTCCTCTCATTTTACGAACAAACATCTGGATGAAGTCCTGGAAGGTGGTTGCCATGTAAATGTCCTCATTCTGCAGGAGCACACCAGCCCGCTGCTTTACCTCCTCCACCAACCTGGACAAATATACCACTGCTTAATATCAGTCTCAAGTTATTTTGTGCTCATTCAAGGGTAAATTATTTCACCATTTTAAATCAACCAGATAATCCGAATTTGTGGATTATAATGCGTAAAAAAGTACAGCCAGACATGCAGTGAGCTCTACGCTGAGTATATATGGTAGCCACGTACTCCGTGGATGTTACTGGCATCTGCAATATGTGGTCGTCATTGCTTGGGGGTGGGTGGAGCTTAGGGGGTTCTGCTGGGGCAACAGTTCTAATATCCTGCCCCATTTAGTCCACTCTAAAAGTCCACGGAGTGATTAATTTCCTCGACGTCCTCTGGTGTTGGGCTTTTCTTCTGAGGTATTTTGTGTCGAGCAGTCTGTTGATGGACTCCGCCGGCTTGTAACGAATATCGGCGACTCCCCAAAAAGACAGAACTCCAAACCGAGAACAAAATGGCCGTCAGGCATACTAGCACACCCCATCTCCCTTCTCAAGAAAAATATTAGGAAATCAACTACCCTGACTCCCCACTGGGTCACAGGCACCAAGAGACTAGAGTGCCGAGGTTGCCGAGGTTCATAGATTTTCATAGATTATAGATTCAGGGCCCACAATTTCAACAATTTCAAGTATTTATTTGTTTATTTTTACATAATTTGGACTTCCAGCTCATAAAACCCATGAAATCAAAAATTCAAAAAAAGTTAAATACTGTGAAGAAATCTACCCAAATTTTGCAGGTCATAAATATTTTAAACTGGGTGTCACACACTAATTATCTACTAAACACAAAGCACCTGCACAGGTTTCCCCAGGTGTCATTAAATTGCTTCAGTTTGGTTCAATTGTCTCAGTTGGGTTCAATATGGGGAAGACTGCAGACTTAACAACTGGTCAGAAGACCATCATTGATACCCTCCATAGGATGGGGAAGCCACAAATGTTCATAGCTAAGGAGGTCCAGAAAGAGTGCAATGAGGCGGGAGTCACGGCTTCAAAATAAAGATGCACCCGGGAGACCAGCTGTCGGGTTCCTCGGGTCAAGCCACTTCTGAGCCTGAGCCAACGTAGGAAGCGTCTCAACTTGGCCGAGGAGACGAAGGACTGGAGTATTGGCCAGTGGTCCAAGGTCCTCTTTTCCGATGAAAGTAAAGTGTGCCTTTCATCCGGGAATCAAGGTCCAAGGGTTTGGAGGCAGACTGGTGAAGAACAGAACCCAAGCTGCTTAAGGTCCAGTGTGAAATATCAGTCATGATTTCGGGTGCAATGTTCAGTGTAGGTGTTGGTTTTCTGAAATCAAAGGTCACCAGAACAGTCTACCAGAATGTTTTCGAGGATCTGTATGGAGATGCAGAGTTAATCTTCCAGCAGGACCTGGCCCATGCCCATACCACCAGAAGCACCAAAACCTGGTTTGATGCCCATGCCATCACAGTGCTTGACTGGCCAGCCAACTCGCCGGATCTAAACCCTATTGGGAATCTATGGGGTATTATCAAGAGGAAAGTGAGGGGGGGGGGGGGGGGGGGGGGGGGCACCAGACCCCAAAACAAAGAAGAACTGACGGCGAGCATCAAGGAAATCTGAGCTTCCATAACTCCCAGGCAATGCCACAGGCCGATTGCCTCAGTGCCACGGCGCATCCAGGCAGTAATTCAAGCAAAGGGATTCCCAACCAAGCATTGAAGATTCACATATTGTTTTCAAAGTACCATATTTTGTTGATTTAATGCGACCCTAATTTCTTTCTTTTTTTTCCCACAAAAACTGAGAAGTAAATGACAATTTCTTCACAGTATTCAAATGTTTTGAATCCCTGATTTTGTGGGTTTATGAGCCGGAAGCCCAAGTTATGTAAAAATAAACAAATATATACTTGAAATTGTTTCAATTGTGGGCCGTGAATCTATAATCTATGAAAGTTTAACTTTTTGAATGGAATTATAATGGACAATTTTTCTGTGAGGTTTGTTCTGATCGGTTATTCTTCCTAATAACTGATTCGGCCTTTTTGATCATATCGACTTTTGGGAGGTGTTGCGGTGTTCATGGCCAAGTTCAACTCTTTTCGCCAAAACCTTCTCTGATTGTTGTCAGTCCCAAATTTGTTTTTTTTAACCCATGTATTGTGAAATTCTGTATTCTTTATAAGTCCACGTGTGTACATTTGTGGTTGTAAACGTGACAGTTGATCTTGCTGCTCTGGTCTCCTTACCTGACCACATCCATGGAAGCAGCTCCAGACTTGAAAAAGTCTGTGGTGTCCTCAATTGCTGGGATGTTGCTGAGAATGCCCTTCCAGATATACTGTAATAATCATTTTTAAAAAATGCAACCTAATTCAGATTTAAAACGCAATGAATGAATTGGTGGACAAAGACCACGCGTGCAATATTGGTTTCCCCAAAAAATCGACAACTTGCCCTCATCTCCTTCACTATTTCTTTCTCATTGTCAGTTAATTCCACGCTGTGAGTTTCACCACTGGAAAAGTACTTTGAAGCCGGTATCATTTTTCCATCATCAAATTGCAGATTCTTCACCAGAACCTAGATTGAAGAAAAACAGAGAAGCGTGCATTCAAGATTGCAAGTACAGTCAGAATCTGTTCCCAATGGACTTAGCTGGATAAATAAAGATTAAAAAAATAAATATCAAGAAATACTGTAGCTGTCTCAACCAGCAAAAATAAAGTCCGATTGAATTCAGAGGTATGAAAGCCAGACTCCGTAATGTGTGGTTAAGGACTAGGCTACGTTCACACTGCAGGTCAATTCCGATTTCTTTTTTGCCCAGGGTGACATGTTCTGATTTTTTTCACGTTAATATCTACAGTACAATTCCGATAGTTTCCTATCCGACCCAGGCCTGGTTCATATGTGGATATAAATCAGATATGTATCTGATGCGAGTGCAAATGAACGCTCACGTCGCGCTCATCCATCCTATACTGGCCATACGATGGCCCTGAAGCTCTTCTTTTCCTTTGGGGTTGTCCCGTTAGGGGTCGCCACAGCGCGTCATCCTTTTCCATGAGAGCCTATCTCCTGCATCCTCCTCTCGAACGGCAACTGCCATCATGTCTTCCCTCACGACATCCATCAACCTTCTCTTTGGTCTTCCTCTCGCTCTCTTGCCAGGCAGCTCCATCCTCATCACCCTTCTACCAATATGCTCACTCTCTCTCCTCTGGACGTGTCCAAACCATCCAAGTCTGCTCTCTCGAACTTTGTCTCCAAAACATCGAACCTCAGCTCTCCCTCTGATGAGCTCATTTCTAATTTTATCCAACCTGGTTACTCCGAGAGCGAACCTCAACATCTTCATTTGCTCTGCTTCCTGTTTTCTCTTCAGTGCCACTGTCTCTAATCCGTCCATCATGGCTGGCCTCACCACTGTTTTATAAACTTTGCCCTTCATCCTAGCAGAGACTCTTCTGTCACATAACACACCTGACACCTTCCTCCACCCGTTCCAACCTGCTTGGACCCGTTTCTTCACTTCCTGACCACACTCACCATTGCTCTGGACGGTTGACCCCAAGTATTTAAAGTCCTCTACCTTTGCCATCTCTTCTCTCTGTAGCCTCATTCTTCCCCCACCACCCCTCTCATTCATGCACATATATTCTGTTTTACTTCGGCTAATCTTCATTCCACTTCTTCTTAGCTAACCTTTTTCCTTGTATGATTTCCTGTACTTTGAGGTTCCACCACCAAGTCTCCTTCTCTCATTTCCTGCCAGTACTCTCCTGCCTGCCTCCCTGATCACCTTGGCTGCAGTGGTCCAGTCTTCTGGAAGCTCCTCCCGTCCACCGAGAGCCTGTCTCACCTCTTCCCGAAAAGCCGCACAACACTCGTCCTGTCTCAGCTTCCGCCACATGGTTTCTCTGCTCTGCCTTTGTCTTCCCACTCTTCCTCCCCACCACCAGAGTCATCTTACACGCCACCATCCGATGCTGTCTAGCCACACTCTCCCCTACCACAACCTTACAGTTGGTAACCTCCTTCAGATGACATCGTCTGCACAAGATGTAATCCACCTGCGTGCTTCTACCTCCGCTCTTGTAGGTCACCCTATGTTCGTGCCTCTTCTGGAAAAAAGTGTTCACTACAGCCATTTGCCTCCTTGTTGCAAAGTCTACCACCATCTGTCCCTCCAAGTTCCTTTCCTGGATGCAGTACTTACCCATCACTTCTTCATCACCCCTATTTCCTTCACCAACATGTCCATGACAATCTGCACCAATTACGACTCTCTCTCTGTCCGGGGTGCTCAGAACTACTTCGTCTAGCTCCTTCCAGAATTTCTCTTTCACCTCTAGGTCACATCCTACCTGTGGGGCATAGCCACTAATCACATTACAAATAACACCCTCAATTTCAAATTTCAGCCTCATCACTCGATCTGATACTCTTTTCACCTCCAAGACATTCTTAGCCAACTCTTCTTTTAAAATAACCCCGACTCCATTTCTCTTCCCATCTACACCGTGGTCAAATAATTTCAACCCTGCCCCTAAACTTCTAGCCTTACTGCCTTTCCACCTGGTCTCCTGGACACACAATATATCAACCTTTCTCCTAATCATCATGTCAACCAACTCCTGAGATTTTCCTGTCATAGTCCCAACATTCAAAGTCCCCACATTCAGTTCTTGGCTCTGTGCTTTCCTCTTCTCTTTCTGCCAAACAACCCGCTTTCCACCTCTTCGACCCACAGTCGCTGAATTTCCAACGGCGCCCTGCAGGTTAACGGCGCCGGTAGCGGACGTCGTTAACACGGGCCACGACCGAGCCGGTATGGAATTCTTTGAATGAACGCTCATATTTGTTTGGCAAAGTTTTAAGCCGGATGCCCTTCCTGACGCATTTATCTGGGCTTGGGACCGGCCTACAGTTTGCACTGGCTTGTGCCCCCAATAGTGCTGCATTTAAAGAAAAGACAAAATCTTAAAAATAAAAAAATTCTAAATTGGGCATCATGCACTGCAGTGTGAACGTAGCCCACTACTTCTGTAAGACAGTGATACTCACAACTTTTCCATCAGTTCCATGTAGCACAAGCCCATTTTTTGTCACCAGGCTCTGTCTGGATGCTCCTTCAATGTCCAATGGTTGGCCAGGTGGGACTGACCCTTGCAACATTGATGAACCATATAGGGTAACCAACTGGGTAAAGAAATGTTGAACTAATTATGGACTTGTTCATTTGATATCCAGGAATCAAAACAAGCTTTGCTTTTTCAGTACTTCTTTACTTTCTTTTATTGCAAAATAATAATGACAATAAATGTTTTGAACTCCTGAGCTCAAATATTTCAAATAAAAAGAATAATGAATGTGATTGAATGTGAGACTCGGAAATCAATACTAAATCACCGTTTCTGAGTTAAATACATCCGTCCGTGTGCGCGTGGTGGCGGTGAGTCGCTCTTAAGTTATGAGCTACGTCATCGCCGCACCCGTTTTGAGTTTTCACAAGTACAGCATTAAGATTTGAGGATGGATGGCCAGCCATGATAAAACAAATGCTAACGTAAACTTCCCTTGGCCTCTTCAACTCTGGGGCCTCCCTTACCAAAGTTGTGTTAAAAGGGGTCAGAAAAGATGCGTACGCAACTTCCCTCGTAAAGTGTGTGAACTAGCAAATTAAAATCCGCGAGAAAAAGTGCACACCTGTATGGAAAGACCGGTCGCATGTACCACTTCAGCAGCAGGGGATTGAGGCACCCATGGACAGGGTCGCTGTGGACATAATGGGTCCTTTCCCCCGTCACGGACAGAGGAAACAGGTATTGTATGTGCTATGCACAATGGACTATTTTACTTAATGGCCGGAGAGGAAGAACAGGCAGAGACGGAGGGGGACATGCTTTTAGAGGGCATGTTTAGCTAGTTTTGGACTGCTGACTTTATTCACACATGAATTTTGAGTCCATGGTTTCCGCTGCACTGTGTGAACAGTTGGGCTTGCAAAAGACACACACCATGCTTTTGCTACCTCAGAGTGAGGGTTTTGTTGGAGCGGTTCTACTGCACCATGCAGCAGCAGCTCGCCATCCTCACCACCATTCACCAGCATGACATTTTACTTGGTGCTGACGGCCTACTAGTCAGCTGTCCAAATTTCCCACAAGCTGCACTCCTGCTCTGTTGATGCTGGGCCGGGAGATGCAGACGCCAAGTGATCTGGTGTTTGGGAGACCACCAGACAGCTCAGAGGATCCGCCTGGACTGGAGTACACCCAGAAATTGTAGGATCAACTCGAGACAATGCATGTGTTCACCCGACACCAGTGAAAAAAGGCTGGTCTGTGGCAGAAGAGGAACTATGATGTGCAGGACAAGGGGCAGCACTTAAAGCCAGGTGAGCTGGTTTGGGTGTACACACACAAGCGAAAGAAGGGACGATGCCCCAAATTGGACAATCACTGGAACGGACCGTGTAGGGTGCTCAAGCAGGTGGGCAAGGTGGTTTATAGATTGGTAGTTCCCTCTTGGGGCAGAATGGTTGCTTCGTTCAGGAGACAGGGGCAGTGATGTTCCCCTGTTCGAGGGTAAGCCTGCTTCACCGGCAGGTTCGGAACATTTAGTGGATCCATTTTCCCCGGATTCCACCCCCATTGCCCACTTTCAGTTGCTGATGTCAGCTGTAGACAGACATGAGTCAGGCCTGGGCACTACTAAAGAGGAGCCACAGAGAAGAGTCCACCTCACAGTCTCCTGGCTCTGCTTCCTCATTCCTCACACCAACTCACAGCGTCCCAAGTTATGGTCAGCAGCGACCCATCATGACTAGACGCAGTGGTGATGGTGCACTGCTTCCCTTTCCTGATATGCCGGACGGCAGACCAGAATTTCCTTGAAGTCATTTGGAAGTCGTTCTCCAAAAAGGCTCAATAGGACTCCTTCTTCAGCTGCTGGTGTCCAAAGTCGTTCATCGAAGTGCTGCCGAGGATGTCTGAGTGCTAAGTGCGCAGGTAGACACCCTGATATTTGACCATGGTGTTTGTTATGGACAAAACGTGATGAGCACAGAAGTCCAAAAACAGAACACCGCACGAGTTCTGATCCCCCGATAAGAGCTTTCCTCCCAACCGGGCCCTTCCAGGTTTCATTTGTATTGCCATCTCGTGTCATGGAATGGACTGTTTTCAAATTTAGGCATCACTGAGTTCCGATATAGTGACGCCATGTTGGGTTTACAGAAAAGTAAAATCTGGGGATTCGCTGTCACCGTATTAACAGACGTTTCATTACAGAATGCATATTTTATGTAGCGCTTGTATTCTACTTGTAGCATATAGTGTCCATCTCATAACTGTGTGTGATTTCATGTGTTTGAAGAAACGCACCTTGCCTTCAATCACAGTCCAGGCACCAGGGATTTTGTCATGGCCACGTATCCAGTTGTGGATTGCCTCAGCTGGCTGAGCCAGATTGATCTGATGGAGACAAAAGTGCTTTTAAATCAACATGCACAATTTCAATATTGTAAGGCTAATTATGTCAGCAATGAAAACTTTCATCTGAATAAGCATTATTTGTCACTACTATCAACTGCTGTTTATAATTTCGAGACGTAGGATTGTGGAGTTTATGAAAATGTTTGTTCTTTTACAATCCATTTTTTGCTTAGTTTACATTTATTTTAGTAATATCATGATGATACCAATAATTGTGATCATCGATCCATTTTCCTTACCGCCTATCCTCACTAGGATTGCGGGTGTGCTGGAGCTTATCCCAGCTGACTGGGCGAGAGGTGGGGTACACACTGAACTGGTCCACCAGCCAATCGCAGGGCACATATAAACAAACAACCATTCACATTCACACCTATGGGCAATTCGGAGTCTTCAACTGACTTACTGTGAATGTTTTTGGAATGTGGAAGAAACCGGAGTACCCAGAGAAAACCCACGCAGATGTGATGCGATCATACAGGTCTAATTTGTGTTTATATGAGCATTCAAGATGCTTTGTCATTGTACAAGACATACAATGAGATTCAGGTGCACTAAAGAATTGGATTATTCTAAAAGAGTAAGTAATAAATAATTCCATTCGTTCACCTCAACTTACTGTATGTTTTAGTGTTCATTCGTTCGCAAACGCTTCGTTGAAAAGAACAAATCTTTTTTTCGTGAACGACTGAACTGAATCGGTTTATGAAAGGATTCTTTCTTTGAGCTCGGCTGCCTTCGTGAGCCTCGGCAGGGAGCGGAAACAGAACTGCTGTCGCGTTACAATAGTATCTGTCACTCACTTCTGAATCTTCGGGAAATGACCAATGAGCAGCCAGCGTGCAAAAAGACGCCACTCTCCGCCCATGCATCGACTTCCGAGGACTCAACGACATCACTATAAAAAACAAGTCACCGCTACCCCCTATCAACCCGTCCTTTGAACCCCTCTGCGAAGCTCAAACTTTCACCAAATTGGACCTCTGTAACGTCTACCACCTCATCCGTATCCGAATGGAAGACCGCCTTCAATACCCCTCTCGGACACCTGGACACTATCTGGTCATGCCGTTCGGTTTAACTAACGTCCCTGCAGTTTTCCAAACATTCATAAATGACATCCTCCGTAACATGTTAAACCGGTTTGTGTGTGTGTACCTCAATGACATCCTCACTTTTTCCCACTCCCCCGAAGAACACTGCACCCATGTACGCCAAGTCCTCCAGCGGCTCCTCGAGAACCGTCTATACGTCAAACCAGAAAAATGCGAATTCCACCTCTCCTCAGTACATTTCCTTGGCTACATCATTGCAAAAGGACAATTGCAACCGGACCCCGCCAAGATCCAAGCCATCACCGACTGGCCCATCCCCACAACCCGGAAAGAACTGCAACGCTTCGTCGGATTTGCCAACTTCTACCGCAGATTTATCCGCAACTACAGCAAGGTCGCCATGCCCCTCACCAGGTTAACATCCACCAGCTCCCCCTTTGAGTGGACCCCGGCAGCCTCCCAAGAATTCAGTAAACTCAAATCACTGTTCACCAATGCTCCCATTCTGCGCCACCCTGACCCATCCCTCCAGTTTGTGGTGGAGGTTGACGCCTCAGACTCCGGAGCTGGAGCTGTCCTCTCTCAGCTCTGGAAGGAATTCTGCAAGTAGGTGGGCGCAGCAGCCATCTTATCCTCGGGGTATCATCCACAGGCCAATGGCCAGATGGAGCGGGCTAACCAATCCCCAATGGAGTTCCTTCCTCCCATGGATCGAATACGCTCACAACTCCCTCACCAGCTCCTCTACCGGTATGTCCCCATTCATGGCTTGCTACGGTTTCCAACCACCACTATTCCAAGTACAGGAGCAGGCGGTGGCCGTTCCAACCGTACAGGATCACCTCCAGCGAGTCCAGGCGGTGTGGAAGGACGTCCGGGCGGCGTTGACTCGGTCCGCGGCATGCAACAAGCAGCTCGCGGACCGTCATCGCTCCCTGGCGCCCGAATACAAGGTGGGTCAATCCGTCTGGCTCTCTTCCCACGACCTTCCCACTTCAAACAGTGTCCTGTAAACTCACTTCGCGTTTCATCGGTCCTTTCCCCATTACCAAAATTATCAATCCATCTTCTGTGCAATTGAAACTTCCACAGTCCTTGAAACTTGAACCCACATTTCACGTCTCGTTGATTAAGTCTGTCGTTGATTAACCCACTTTGCCCCCCAGATTATTGGAGGCCATCCCGCCTTCACGGTGTCGCGTATCCTCAACGTGAGGCCAAGGGCGAGGGGGTTCCAGTACCTGGTCGACTGGGAAGGGTATGGGCCTGAGGAGCGTACTTGGATTTCCCGGAAGCTCATCTTCGATCACTCCTTTTTCCACGACTTCTATGCGGGAGGGAGGCGTCCATTGAGACGGGGGTACTGTCATGAACTGCTCTGCAGTACCTCTATTGGAGCCTGGAGGGCGCTTTTGCGACTCCTACGTCTCTCCTCATTCTCAGTGTTCCCCTGTGGTACTGATCCACGTCATTCCTGCCACCAAGCCAGCCGCCTGTCCTCTCCACTGCCTGCCACCTGTCCACGCCACCGCCTGCCAACGCACCCAGGACCACATCCATTACCTTTCCTCAATAAACTGTTCATCATATCTATCTGTCTCCGCCTGCTCTTGGGTCCAACTTCCTCTCCATACGTGACAGATATGTTGCTCATGTACTACGTTGAATGCAAAAACAGGGTAATCCATCAAAATGTTTTTATTTTGTTTATGTGGCCAAATGCATTTGATCAGTATTAGTTTTGTTGACAAAAAATGTTCATCATAGGCATGGTCAACGTAAAATATATTCATCAAATAAAATTCATAAAATAACTAACTATACATCTACGGCCGCAAGTACACAAGAATGCGTGTTTAGAAACATGTCCAACTGGAAGAAACAACTTCAGTCCAGTCATCCTGAAATCCATGCACAGGTATGCATGTTATGTTATCAAAAACATGTTTTTTATCTTTTTTTTTTTTTGCGTCGAAAGGACACAAATAATTGTTCATACTGGTCATAAAACAAGTTATTATTGTATTGCTATTTGTCCACAGACACCCCACGTAAGTGATTGAAAGCTAGGGACGTCATGTGACTGGAAGACCAGGGTCTATATTGCTGTGTCAAAGTGTCACACACACCGCGCCAAATTCTGAACCACTTCCTGAAGCGGTCACGTGGTACTGCCGGGCAGCGAAGCTTCGGATGTCATCATTTCCGCTGCCCCGGCCGGCCCCAAATGAAGCCAGCCTCAAGACACGCCCCCTTCATTACTCAACACACGCCTCGAAGACTCCGCACAACCCATAACATCGTTACTTCCAAGATCTTCGGGAAGCCGGCTAATGTGTCAATGAACACGTAGGAGTTGTGAAATGCTTCTGCAAAGCCGCAATGTTAAAAATAATCAATAGAGTGAAGCAAGCCTCAAGACACGCCCCCTTGATTACTCGACCCTATAGTGAGATATACATTATCAAATAACTAATTTCTTCAGTATTCACCTATTGCGGGGGGTGGTCCAGGACGTAACCCCCGCGATAAACGAGGGATTACTGTATTCCAATTATTTCTCATGGGGAACATTAACTCCAAATGTTTGTGAAGCCTTCAGGGAGGTATTGTGTTCACAGTTTGCATTCCAGATTGAGATGATCTCACCTTTGCGTTGGATTTCTTCTGAATGCCTTCATAACTTGCGCCCTCCTCTGGCTGTGGAATTCGTGGGGCCTTTCCATCAGCAACAAGCTGCACCGACTCAACCTAAATTAGAAAACGGACTGTAGTCAATCACAGTTAACCTGGGTCTACCCTGGACAGCACACCAGTCAATGACAATGGTAACACAAAGAGAAAAGCGCACTCGTGTGTAGAGTTTGCATGTTCTCCCCGTGCCTGCGTGGGTTTTCTCCAGGCACTCCGCTTTCCTCCAACATCCCCAAAACATGCGTGGGAGGTTAATTGAAGACTCTAAATTGCCCATAGGTGTGAATATGTGCCCTGTGATTGTGTTCAACAGATTCAACTCTCATAGGACTCCAAAAATGGCGGAAGAACGACAATAAATACAACATGATTTGTAAATCATGTTCACCCTGTGAGGAGAACCGGCTCAGAAAATGGATGGATGTTCAACCTATATTTAATTGAATACACTACAAAGACAAGATATTTCATGTTCAAACTGATCAACTTGATTGTTTTAGAAACTAATCATTAACTTAGAATTTGATGGCTCCAACACGTTCCCTGGGACAGCTGGGACAGGCTCATGTTCACCACTGTGTTACATCACCTTTTCTTTGAACAACATTCAATAAACGTTTGGGAACTGAGGACACGAATTGTTGAAGCTTTGGCGGTGGAATTCTTTCCCATTCTTGCTTGATGGACAGCTTCAGCTGTTCAACAGTCCCGGGTCTCCGTTATCGTATTTTACGTTTCATAATGTGCCACACATTTTCAATGGGAGACAGGTCTGGACTGCAGGCAGGCCAGTCTAGTATCCGCACTCTTTTACTACGAAGCCACGTTGTTCCAACACGTGCAGAATGTGCTTTGGCATTGTCTTGCTGAAATAAGCAGGGGCGTCCGTGAAAAAGACGTTGCTTGGATGGCAGCATATGTTTCTCCAAAACCTGTATGTACCTTTCAGCATTAATGGTGCCTTCCCAGGTTTGTAAGTTACCCATGCCTGAGGGATCGAAGGTCACGGGCATTTAACGTTGGTTTTCGGCCTTGCCGCTTACATGCAGTGATTTCTCCAGATTCTCTGAGCCTTATATTGATATTATGGACCGTAGATGATGAAATCCCTAAATTCCTTGCAATTGTCCGTTGAGGAACATTGGCCTTAAACTGTTGGACTATTTTCTCACGCACTTGTTCGCAAAGAGGTGACCCTCCCCCCATCTTTGCTTGTGAATAACTGAGCAATTCATGGAAGTTCCTTTTCTACCCAATCGTGGCACCCACCTGTCCCCAATGAGCCTGCTCACCTGTGGGATGTTCCAAACAGGTATTTGATGCGCATTTGCATGCACTTTCTCAGTCTTTTTTGCCAGCTGTCCCAGCTTTTTTGGAACGTCTTGCAGCCTTAAAATTCTAAGTTAATGATTATTTGCTTAAAACAATCAAGTTTATCAGTTTGAACATGAAATATCTTGTCTTTGTAGTGTATTCGATTAAATCTAGGTCGAACATGATTTGCAAATCATTCTATTCTGTTTTGATTTATGTTTAACACAACGTTCCAACTTCATTGGAATTGGGATTGTTCAAATATATATATATATATATCCATCTGCGCTTTGTGATAAGAAATAGAATTTCAATGCTATCGAGCTGCAATTTCGCAAGTGAAAGAGTCTCTCGCTAATTGTCAGTACAGTATTTCTTTTTTGAATTGAGAAATATCACACAGGATGCATATGGTTGGAGTTACTGAATGATGACTGCTCGATCAAATGAATGACACATTGCATAGCAGTTTATTTACAGCGGTATAGATTTCTGCATACTTTCACGGTACTAATACATACTTTTGACTCAGTTGGAGGGGAGAGTTCGGACTTTGACATTCAGGTGATGAAATACGTTGCCGATGGGAGAGCAAAACTCCTACAGTGAAGAAACGTCAGGGGAGGCCTCCTCCTCAAGACCAAGTCAGAAGAACGGTCAAAACCTGCTGTGAGAGCTTCATATGTTTCACGAGTTGGGACATCCTTCACAAGATCCAAAAGTGTACAGTTGCCCATGGCGACAGGACAGAAGTGGGTTGGAACATATTATTCTATGACGCGATGGGTGTCTATGAACCCACAATTACGTGCCCCTCGCCTGCAATGCCCCTCCCTGACTAGGCACTAAAGAACAAAGGCAACCATTGACAGGTAATTAGGGATATGAGATCAAAACCATCCCGTCACGTGATGGACCTGCGGTAGAGATAGGGGGGTAATGGGAAATGACGGCTCTCTTACGTTTTACTTGGTTCTGTTGCCTAATGCTTGCTCATGTGTGGTTCAGTTGTTGTTATTTTTTTAAAGTGCGAGGAGTGCGGTTTTAGTTCTAGTTCCATGCAAGTGCCCTGAGATAATGCCAGTTTTGAATTTGCATTTTCTATGCCGCTTGTATTTATTAGGGTTCGGGGTCAGCTGGAACTTATCCTAGCTGACTTTGGGCAGGAGGCGAGGTACACCCTGGACTGGTAGCCAATCGATAGTAGGGTACATTTAAACAAACGACATTTCCCAATCACACCTATGGACAATTTAGAGCCTTCAATTAGCCAAACAGTAGTAGAGTACCCGGATGGAACTCATGTAAGCAATAAATCTTTTATAGGGCGGGTAGCTTCAAATGGCGGACCTCGGTCCTGAATCAGGCTTTTGTCAACATGACAGCGGGAACAGAATGACCACGATGACCTTTTAATGGTTACCATTGCCTTGATGCCTTCTGGAAAGAGGAAACGGTTGTAGAGGGTATCCACAGTGTCATTGGGTTCAACAACACACTCCCGCTGCAGCAGGATTGGTCCGGTATCCAGACCATCATCAGCCCAAAATACTGTGAAGCCAGCTTTCTTATCACCATGGATCAAGGACCTGATGATATAAAGAGAAATACCCAAAAAATAAAACAAACTGCCTTTGACTCGTTGGTTTCATTTTAGAATTGTTGTAAATTCGAAACAGTTTTAGTTAATGACTTCAAGCAAGATACCAACATTTGAGCTTATTTTCCATGGCATTGTACCGACTTGTCTTGCCAAGGCTCTACTACCGTTAGAATATTTTAAACTGGACTCTATACCTGTGCTTTCTCTGAACACGGGGTCGTGTTTACGATGGTCTCGAACTCTGATGTTTGGGGTTACTAATGGGGCCCAAACTAGATTGCGAATTTGTGCCCCTTTGAACAACACAAGTAACTTTTTTGGATACATTTTTTATTTGATTAGTTTACATTTAAGGCCTAGAAACATTTTTCATTTGAATATTTAGTGTAATTATGACTTTGCTACTTCATTAGCATAGTTTACTGATTGAGACTAATGTCTATTCCGATTTATGTATGAAATCAGATTGAAGAAACATCTAAACAGTAATTCTAGGAGCTAAGTTGTCTGGGGCTTTAGGTCCGGTCCGAGGTGAGGGACCAGAGAAATCAAGGCTCAAAGACACCCTGATGATGACGACAAACAATGGACTCAATTTTCCCTTGCCAGGACGTGGGTCACCGAGGCCCCCCTCTGGAGTTAGGCCTGGAGGTGGGGTTCAAAGGAGAGTGCCTGGTGGCCGGGCCTGCACCCATGGGGCCCAAAAGGGTAACGTGGGTCCCCCTTCCCATGGGCTCACCGCCTGTGGGAAGGCCCATAGGGGTCGGGTGCAGTGTGAGCAAGGAGGTGGCTGAAGGCAGGGACCTGGGCGATCTGATCCCCGGCGACAGAAGCTGGCTCTAGGGATGTGCAACGTCACCTCTCTGGCAGGAAAGGAGCCCGCGCTGGTGTGTGAGATCCAGAAGTTCCGAACAGATATAGTCAGGCTCCTCTCTACTCGCGGCTTGGGCTCTGGTACCAGTCATCTCGAGAGGGGTTGGACTCTCTTCCACTCTGGAGTTGCCCACGGTGAGAGGCGGCGAGAGGTGTTGGTATACTTATTGCCCCCCCCGGCTCGGCACCTGTACGTTGGGGTTCACCCCGGTGGACAAGAGGGCAGCCACCCTCTGCCTTTGGTTGGGGGGACGGGTCCTGACTGTTGTTTGTCCCTGTGCACCAAACAGCAGTTGACCCACCCACCCTTTTTGGGGTCCTCTGAGGGGGTGCTGGAGAGCGCTCCTGCTGGGGAATCCATCGTTCTGCTGGGGGACTTGAATCCACATAGGTGGGCAATGACAGTGAGACATGGAAGGGCGTATTTGGGAGGAATCACCCCCCCCCCCCCCCCCCCCCCCCCCCCCCCCAATCAGAACTTGAGCAGTGTTCTGTTATTGGGCTTCTGTGCTCATCACGGATTGTCCATAACAAACACCATGTGGCGTCACTTGGCACCAGGACACCCAAGGCCGCAGTTCAATGATCGACTTTGTGGTCCTGTCATTGGACTTGTGGCCGCATGCCTAGGGCGCTCGAGTGTAGAGAGGGGCGGAGCTGTCAGCTGATCAACACCCATCGGTTCCAGTCGGTTCTAGATTCTCAATGCCTTTGGTGGTGGTGGGGGGGGGGGGGGGGGGTCTCACCTTTCCTCGATGTGCCGGCTAAGCAACTCCATACACCAGTTCACTAACATGCGTGTCAATCTACAAATAACTGTTGTAATGTTACTTGTGTTCAAATATCTAGAATCTCCAACATCGCGTGGACATCGGGGACAATGACCTCTGGATTGGCAAAATGGGGTGGTGGTCCCTCCTTTTAAGAAGGGGGACCAGAGGGTGGGTTTCAACTAAAGGCGGATCACACTCCTTAGCCTCCCTTAGTAAGGTCTATTCAGGGGTGCCGGAGAGGAGGGTCCGTCGGGAAGTCGAATCTTGGATTCAGGAGGAGCAGTGTGGTTTCCGTCCTGGCTGGACCAAATCTACACCCTCGGCAGGGTCCTCAAGGGTGCATGGGAGTTTGTCCAACCAGTCTGCATGTGTTTTGTGGACTTGGAGAAGGCGTTCGAACATGTCCTTCGGGGAGTCGTGTGTGGGGGTTCTTCGGGAGTATGGGGTACTGAACTTGGGGTTTTCAGTCCCTGTACGACCGGTGTCAGAGTTTGGTTCGCATAGCCGGCAGTATGTCAGATTCATTTCTGGTGAGGTTTGGACTCCGCCAAGGCTGCCCTTTGTCACCGATTCTTTTCATAACTTTTATGGACATAATTTCGTGACGCAGCGGAGGGGTAGAGAGGGTACGGTTTGGTGGCCTCAGTATTGCTTCTCTGCTTTTTGCAGACGATGTGGTTCTGTTGGCTTCATCAAGCTGTGATCTCCAACTCCCACTGGAGCGGTTCGCAGCCAAGTGTGCAGCGGTTGGGATGAAAATCAGCACCTCCAAATCTGAGACCATGGTCCTTAGTTGGAAAAGCGTAGAGCGCCCTCTCTGGGTTTAAGTATCCTGGGGTCTTGTTCACGAGTGAGGGAAGAATGGAACGGGAGATTGACAGGCGGATCAGTGCAGCGTCTGGAGTGATGCAGACTTTGTATCTGTCCGTTGTGGTGAAGAAGGAGCAAAGCTGAAAAGCGAAGCTCTCAATTTAACGGTTGATCTACGATCCTACCCTCACCTGTGGTCACGAGATGCTGGTTCATGACCAAAAGAACAAAATCCCAGATACAAGCAGCCGAAATGAGTTTCCTCCGCAGGGTGTCCGGGCTTTCCCTTAGAGATAGGGTGAGAAGCTTGGTCATCTGGCAGGGACTCAGAGTCGAGCCACTGCTCCTCCGCATTGAGGGGAGCCAGAGGAGGTGTCTCGGGCATCTGAATAGGATGGCTCCTGGGCGCCTCCCTGGTGAGGTGTTCCGGGCACATCCCACCAGGCGGAGACTCCGGTGACGACCCAGGACAGGACACGCTGGAGACGATGTCTCCCAGCTGGCCTGTGAACACCTCCGGATCCCCCCGGAAGAGCTGGATGAAGTGGCTGGGGAGAGGGAAGTCTGCGCTTCCCGACCCGACCTCAGATAAGTGGAAGAAAATGGATGGATGGATGGAAACTATTTTTGTCAAGGTACCGATCAGACGGTCAGTTACTTCAAACTGGGCGCCGTCAGAACGAGGCTCCAGTGTACACCCAGTATTTTTCAGCATGAGATCGTGCATGCGTGGTCTTACATGAATATTATTTTTACAGCAGAAGGCTGGGTTGTGGTTTGGATATCATAGCAGGAAGTAGAAACTCGATATATTTGGACATTCATAGTCGCATGCCATTTGTCGTTGAAAAGCATGCGGGAAGAAAAGACTCAGAGACCGAGTGCGCCGACACTATGTGAAAAGGGGTCATCAACAACCGCCCAATCGTCACGAGCTACTCCTTACCAGTTGATGGCTGAGGCTCCTCTGTGCAGGGGAAGGATGGAGGGGTGGTAAATGATGGAGCCATGCTTGGGATAATCAATGATATTCATGGGGATGAACTGAGAGCAGAAAGGCATAACATTGATCTCAGCATCCACTGCCATGTAGGCCTCGACCACCTCTGGGATGGGCTTTCCTTTAACTCGCCACCGTGGGAACTTGAACACCGGTGTACCATCCTTCTCTGCTGCCAAGGCTGAAAAAGCAATGTGAGGGAGAGATTGGCTTTTCAAATGTATCAATTTTACTTTCGTGTAGAAAGTAGTAACAGTACAAATATTTTGCCAGATGAAAATGTATCACATTATCTGCTTCTTATGGTCAGAAGACACCTCGGTATCTTGACTTACGAGTGCTTGAATGTACAGTATGTAGTTTTTCAAGTTACGAGCCACTGCTCGGTCAGATTTTTGTCAACATTTGAGATACGAGCACACTTCAGGTATGACGCCAGGCGGCACTTTGCAACCAGTGCCAAATATGCTTGCACTGGGCCACCATCGCCCATGCCCACTGGGCCACACCCCTTAAAGGCACAAATATAACATGATATTGTGACTCTGTGTATCCCAGCATGCGGTCATTCTACTTTATTTTTGTACATTCTCTTCATGTTTTATTGTGCTTTTATTTGTGCTGTGAAAGAATGGTGCGTCGATTATGTTCATTCGTGATTTTTGCTTGATAAAGTCAATCTCGAATAATAATTTTCGCATTTGAATGAGAAATAATCCAAGTTTTATTTTGACAAGAACTGCAATGCTCCAAAGCCGCGTAACTTCCTTTGTTTTCTTCCTCCGCAATTTTCAGAAATGGAACCGTCTTGTAATCGTCTGAGGAGCTACGGTATTCCCTGCGTAGATGTTTGGTCCGGGACCTAAGGTCTAGCAGTTTGGAACTGCTTGAACAAATCTACAGGAGGATGCCGTAACTTGACCTCTGTCACGTAAAGGGTTTTTTGAAGGCAAGGCAAAACATGGTGCAAGTGCAGGGAAGCAGGGAGGCAAGGCAGGAGTTTCAAAAATGAAATTTAATTCCGAGGGCCGTCGTCTATTTAGCAGAGTAGTCGGGATTGACGTCACCACTGATTACGTCAAGACAGAGCGCTGCGCAGCTCCATTCCGATTCACGGTTTACATGACGGAAATTTACTACTGATCTGTTTGGCAAAAGGAATATTCCACCCCCCCGTGAAGCCAAATGAAATTCCAGTCAGATTTAGACAGTTTATTCCGCTTAAGGTGTTTATATGGACCATTTTCTTCAGTTTGGGCTTGTAAAGCAATTATAATTGTACAGTAAATCCCCCTAAATGTAACATGTTATTCCAAAATGTCCGCCATTTTGGGTACTGAATCATCTAACGCATTACTCCATACAGAAAGGTAGTCAGATTAGTTTTTCTGTCAAGACAATGGTAGTTACTAATGAGTCAACAATGACTCATACTAAGTAAACATAGGCTACTGATAGCTTGTAGAACCAGTGCTCGTGTTAGATAGCATGTTCCTGGTCTGCGGGTGGGGGGTGGGGGCCATGCTGCTGCACCCCGGTCCAGTGTCCGCCGATGACCCTCTCCCCGTGGTCATTGCTCCTCTCTCGCTCAGGCTGTGTGGTCCCCAGCTGACTTCGGAGTCTATGGTAGGGTTTTGGCGCCTCCCGCCTTGGGCGGGTCCGCCTTCTGCGCCCTGTACTGGTCGGTGGGTGATGGTCGGTGGTGGCGGGGGTGCTGTGGAGTGGGGAGCGGCTGCCCCCCTTTTCTCTGTGGTCTTCCAGCTGGTTGGGCCAGGCCCGCAGGAGTCTTGCCTCGTACTTCATACACTCACACTATACAAATTTCGCACATTGAGCACATTCACAACTCATTCAGTGTCCCCTGGAGGGATGCACGAGGCATGATTGGGCTGACGCCGGGCCGGGTCCTGGCACATCTGTGCTGGTCTGCAGTCTGGTCGCCCCCCTTATCTGCCCTGCCGGTCTTTGAGTTTGAATGCATCATACATCCGTCAGTGGGCTTGAGGGTAATGTCGGGCTGAGGAGGATGCTGCACTCCGGCCCGCTCTCTGGCCCGTCATGGCCTTCCACTGCGGATTTTTAATGCACCACCAATTCACACATCCTTTGGGGAGCTGGTTGGCCTGTGTGGGGGTGACGGTTGTGGGTCATCATTGCCCCGTGACATCTCACCCCACCCCCACCAGTCTCCCCCATGCACCCCACCACACACGATGACGGTACAGGGATAATGGTTGCCAGTCGCGGACCTGGTAACCATTGTAATAGGGTGGTGGTGGGTCTTCCCATTTCTCTTGGCTTGACTCCTGGGCCTGCCCCGCCCCTTCGGTTGCCAGGCCGCGGGGACATGCTGTACCCCCGTCCCCCACCTTGGATCCCCGCCTTCCTCTTCCCTCTCTCTGTCGCTCTCGTCCGTCATTGCTCGCAGCTGCATAGGATGCGCTCGCTTTTGGCGAACTGTGACCTTTTTTTGGGTGGCAGCTGCCTCCTGCGTTGGGCCCTGTTGGTGGTTGAGGCCCCCATGTTTGCCGGGGGTGGTAGAGGTGGTGGGAGCGGTGTGGCGTGAGGGGCACTGGGCGTGGGGGGGTGGTGGTCTGGAATCCGTGCCCCTCCCTTTGGGACTTCGGTTGGGCAGGGGGACCGCCCTGGCTGAGTCCCCCGTGGGATGGGTTTGCTGGCTTGGCCCCCCCTTGCGGATGGAGGGGGCCGGGCTCAGCCTACCTCAATGTGCCGGCTCAGCAACTCCGTACACCAGTTGACTAACATGCATGAAATATGGTGTTCATTAACAAATACGTTCCAAGGACACGCTATAATAGTCTTGAATTTATTTAGTTAATGCTGGGACAACTAACAACATTAAGTGTTGCATTACGATATCAACTCACAGATCCTTAGAGGCGTTTTGACACGATAAAAGCATCCACCACACCACTCATGAGTAGCACTGCCTTGCTCATTTCCCACATCCTGTCCTGTCCTGCACTTCTCTGTCCTCTCTCATGTTGTCCTATGAGTTATTTGTTGCATGTCCTTACAGGGTGTCGCCCCCCCCATCCACAAATAAGAACCCAATTTGACTAGTGTAACGTTACTTGTGGTCAAATAGCTAGACTAACTATTGTATTGTTCTGCTGTGGCTGTGTCTTAGTTGTGGTGGCGAGCAAGTCCTCAAGGGTGGGTAGGGGGGTACCAATGATTTTTCCGGCAGTCCTGCTTGTCCGTTGCAGTCAGAGTTTGTCCTGTTTTGTGGCAGCACCAAACCAGGCTGTGATGTATGAACACAGGACTGATTCGATGACTGCTGTGTAGAAGTGCCTCAACAGCTCCCATGGTAGGTTGTGCTTCCTCAGGAGCCGCAGGAAGTACACCCTCTGCTGGGCCATTTTGATGCCCCTCCCACTGTCCAACTGCCATGTGTCAACCATTAAGACCTTTAAGTTAGTGGGAATTACAGTTTCTCAGGACATGAAGTGGGCGGCCAACATCAATTCACTTGCGGAAGCAAGGCCTGCCACAGAAGCTGTTGAGACAGTCCTGTACAGCAGTCACTGAATCAGTCCTGTGTTCATCCATCTGGTTTGGTGATGCTAAGGACAAAATCCGACTGCAATGGACAGTTAGGACTGCCGATCAGTACTCCACTACTCACTCTGCTGCAAGAACCAAGACAAGGTCATGGAAAATTCTCTTGGACTCACCATATCCTGGTCACCACCATTTCCAACTCCTTCCCTCAGGTAGGCGCTATCAAAAAATGCATGCTATGCTAAAACCAGCAAACATTCCAATAGCTTCTTCCCCCTTGCCATTAGCAATAGTGACCGTTTTCCATTATTTTGCCAATTTTCCACATCTCAGAATCAGAATCATCTTTATTTGCCAAATATGTCCAAAAAACACACCAGGAATTTGTCTCCGGTAGTTGGAGCCGCTCTAGTACGACAAAAGACAATTTGTCAATTGTCAATTGACAGAGAACACTTTGGAGACAGGAAGACATTGACAACAAAAAACAGTCACTGAGCAATAAAGGCTTGCTAGTTATCTGGCAATGCCGGTACAGTTTTTTTTTTTTTTGATAATTGTGCAAAAACATTCAGAGTTCTCTAGCACTTGGAGCAGTTCGAATGACTAATATGACAATATTCCAGTGCAATGACCATTGTGCAAAGGGCGCCGAGACTTCAAGCGAGGAGTGCTTTAGTCTCTGTTGGGACATTATTACAGTATTCATTTTTGTAGCGTTATCACACTGCGTTATTTGCATAACTGTTGTTAAGCAGTATCACCACACTACTAGACAATTTCAAGTGCTTGAGGACTATCTGGACCATTTCCACAGCTTTTGTATCAGAATTACCGCACTACTATGTTACTTTAAATTGCTTGACCCCTCTGCATCATTTGCACAATTGTCATTGTATCATTCTTGGTACTTGGGTACTGAGTCATTGAGCATTGTATTTTTAAGGGTGCCGAAATGTGGCTACCATGGTTAATCGGTAAACCTGTAATTATTCAGTTACAACCCAATATTCCAATGAAGTTGGGATGTTGTGTTAAGCATAAAAACAGAGTACAATGATTTGCAAATCATGTTCAACCTATATTTAATTGAATACACGACAAAGACAGGATATTTAATGTTTAAACTGATAAACATTGTTTTTAAGCAAATAATCATTAACTTGGAATTTGATGGCTGCAACACGTTCCCAAAAAAGCTGGGACAAGTGGCAAAAAAAGACGGAGAAAGTTGAGGAATGCTCATCAAACACCTGATTG
Organism: Phyllopteryx taeniolatus; assembly: GCF_024500385.1. Taxonomy (NCBI): domain Eukaryota; kingdom Metazoa; phylum Chordata; class Actinopteri; order Syngnathiformes; family Syngnathidae; genus Phyllopteryx; species Phyllopteryx taeniolatus. The sequence goes on from NW_026903294.1 coordinate 22,971, forward strand.
GAACATCCCACAGGTGAACAGGCTAATTGGGAACAAGTGGGTGCCATGATTGGGTAGAAAAGGAGCTTCCCTGAATTGCTCAGTCATTCACAAGCAAAGATGGGGCGAGGTTCACCTCTTTGCGAACAAGTGCGTGAGAAAATAGTCCAACAGTTGAAGGACAATGTTCCTCAACGTACAATTGCAAGGAATTGAGGGATTTCGTCATCTACGGTCCATAATATCATCAAACGGTTCAGAGACTCTGGAGAAATCACTGCATATAAGCGGCAAGGCCGAAAACCAACATAGAATGCCCGTGACCTTCGATCCCTTAGGCGGCACTGCATCAAAAACCGACATCAAGGTGTAAAGCATATGGGCTCAGGAACACTTCAGAAAACCAATGTCAGTAAATACAGTTCGGCGCTACATCCGGAAGTGCAACTTGAAAATCTACTGTGCAAAGCACCAGCCAAATTGTGGCCATCATGTCCTCCGGGCCAAAGAGGAAAAGAACCATCTGGACTGTTATGGACACAAAGTTCAAAAGCCAGCATCTGTGATGGTATGGTGCTATGTTAGTGCCAATGGCATGGGTAACTTACACATCTGTGAAGGAACCATTAATGCTGAAAGGTACATACAGGTTTTGGAGAAACATACGCTGCCATCCAAGCAACGTCTTTTTCGCGGACGCCCCTGCTTATTTCAGCAAGACAATGCCAAAGCACATTCTGCACGTCTTACAACAGCGTGGCTTCGCAGTAAAAGAGTGCGGTGCGGGTACGAGACTGGCCTGCCTGCAGTCCAGACCTGTCTCCCATTGAAAATGTGTGGCGCATTATGAAGCGTAAAATACGACAACGCAGACCCCGAACTGTTGAACAGCTGAAGCTGTACATCAAGCAAGAATGGGAAAGAATTCCACCTACAAAGCTTCAACAATTCGTGTCCTCAGTTCCCAAACGTTTATTGAATGTTGTTCAAAGAAAAGGTGATTTAACACCGTGGTAAACATGAGCCTGTGCCATCTTTTTTGGAACGCGTTTCAGCCATAAATTTCTAAATGAAGGATTATTTGCTAAAAACAATCAAGTTGATCAGTTTGAGCATTAAATATCTTGTCTTTGTAGCGTATTCAATGAAATATAGGTTGAACGTGATTTGCAAATCATTGTTATGTTTAACTTCATTGGAATTGGGATTGTACAATTTTCCGTCGGCATGTGCACCGACCCTCCCCATGCTTATCTTTCTTTTACAAGAGCAAGGGCAAGAGGTGTAATCGCAGGTTGGTCCGTCAGTGTGAGCATGACCTGACCAAAGCTCACCAGTAGCTTTCAATACAGGGCACAAAATCCTTGTTGACCCCTGTCAGCGTGACATGACTGCAGCCTCATGTCACCAATTCAGTGGGTCTACAGTTTATGACTGATTTCTACTCCTTCAGCGAATCTTAAGTCGTGGATATGTAGGCATTCGAACAATGTGTGGCATGGTACGATGAAACCAGCAGAATGGTTTCATCACATTCAGTGGACGCATCCAAAGCATCCGAGAGCAGGACGGAAGGCAACAATTTGTCATGGTTTTGTAGGCTCATTTTATATAATCATTCAAATTTGGCAGGGTTGTTTGTCACGTAAACAATATGTCATGCCAGGGCTCGAGGGTGCAACCAAATTTCTCAATGTGTGTAAGAGGTCGCACTGGCGCGCCCAGCCAGTCGAGAGAAGAAAAAAAAAATGTATGGCTTTGAAAGTAGACACACATTAAACCCATCGTGGTCTAAACCAATCAATAGTGAAGCGTGGGACCCCACTCTGATTGGTCATGGTCGTATGCGTGTGTGTGGGCGGCACGGTGGACGACTGGTTAGAGCGTCTGCCTCACAGTTCTGAGGTCCGGGGTTCAATGTCCGTGTCTCCAGCTTAGCTGCCCGCTCCAACCATGCCGTGGAGTCCCGCCACCTGCTCCCGCTACCGTCTCCTGACTGTTCCTTGCTCCCGCGAGCCACCATCACGCCTCGGAAATACACACCTTGAGCTTCCTCCAAATAAACCATTTTTATCTATTCCTCCCGCGTCCGCCTGCATTTGGGTCCAGTCCTACATAAGTCGATAACCGATCATGATACTTTCCTTCCAATTCAAACAGAGGACCAGTGGTACCATCTGACCATCCGAAGTGTTTGCTTCGCGAGAGAAAACATCTGCCAACTCCGCTGAGCATTATGAAATAAAGCTCATTATACAGTCAAAACCGGATTTCTATTTTAATTTCAGTACTTTGAATGCAAAGGTTGGAGTGGCTTGCTCTTCAAGTGGTACAATTTAGAGTTCCATCAAAATATTCTGGAATAGTATGCCTCTGTCTTAACCAAGTCTTAACCCTAAAGCCCAAAACTGCCGCACACACATACACACCACCTTACTATCAAGACTGACCTAAATACGATCTTTTGTTGAAGTCATATTTGTATTCATATATTTATTCAAACAGAAAAAAGCAGTGATCTATGCTTACCGTATATAGTTAATAGAAAATAAAAACTGGCAAGTAAATGTAGTCCAACTATTGCGTCAAAGTGAATTAGCTCATTATCAAATGTGACCGACGTCAAAATATGACTTGGACACTGAAACACTCCCAACAAGACTAACAAACTTCATTTTATTATCCCTTTGGGCACTTCAGCAATTCACTAGATCAACAAATATTTTGCATGGTCAGGCTCTCACACGAGGTGAGTACATGTTAGCATTGCTCATAGTTTTCTGACGAACGAGTTCTTTCAGTTGTATTTGTATATCTGTTTCGTCTTTCCTTTCAAAGATTGAACTTGCGAATGGGCTTATGCGAGTGTAAGGTGTGTGGAAAGTCAGTATACCCACACCTTCTCGGCGCCTCTCGCCGTGGGCAACTCCAGAGTGGAAGAGCGACCAACCCCACTCAAGAGGACTGGTACCAGAGCCCAACTACAGTGGGCATGGAAAGTATTCAGACCCCCTTAAATTTTTCACTCTTTTATATTGCGGTCATTTGCTAAAATCATTTAAGTTCATTTGTTTCCACATTGGCGACGGGTTAGAGCGCCAGCCTCACAGTTCTGAGGACCCGGGTTCAATCCCCGGTCCCGCCTGTGTGGAGTTTGCATGTTCTGCCCGTGCCTGCGTGGGTTTTCTCCGGGCACTCCACAGAGTGGTGACATCGCACGTCCCAAGAGCCAGTTTCTGTAGCCGGGGATCGGATGGCTCAGGTCCCCGCCTTCAGCCACCGCCCAGCTCACACTGTTGAAACTTTGAACAAAGTAATTTTTTCAGTTGTTGAGAGAGTAACGTTTAGGCAAAATGTGGGTGCGTGTTACATTCAAGTACAGTGATAAAGAATCAAATTGATAAGCAGTATCCAAATGGAAATGAAATGGGAAAAATCTTGTCGATTCCTGTCCCGAGTGATGGACCAAATTACATTTTCAGTGGCAAAAGTGCTTTTGCGGTTTCAGACCGAAAGTGCCACTTTCGGCTGTTGTGGTAGTCCCGGGGAACGCTTGCTGCACGCCCTTTTGCCCAGCCCCAGCTACCGACGCGCTACAGCTAATGCAGCTAAATATGATGCCGATGGCGTCCGGTGTCAATGCAGCATCAGTCGCTCATCACGGCCTCCGTGGCAGCGAATAGGCTCGACTTGTGACAAGTATGGCTATCAAGACGGGAGGACAAGGACAATGCTAGCCGCTAAGCTATCGTAAGAGGAAGTCGCAAAACATAGGAAAAAGTCATTGGATGATACAGTACACTTGTCACGCAGGTCTGGCTTGAACCTCGTGCTAGCGGAAGAGTAACCAACTTTGAAGAGCAAAACATTTGTGTCGAAAGAGAAAATACTGTCACACACAATAACACTCGACAGCCAACCGGGATTGTAACCGGAAACCGGAAAGAAGTTAGTACGTCACCGCACGCCATTGAAGAAAAGTCCAAAAGTATATTCTTCTTGTTTTACGTCGCTCCACCCTTTGCAGCTATAACCTTCACGTCTTCTGAGCAGGTTTAGGTGTGTGTTCGTAGGGATTTTGGCGCATTTGTGAGGTCACACGCTGACGATGGACGAGAAGGGCTGGCTCACTGTCCACGCGAAATCAATCCAAAGGTGTTCTATGGAGATGAGGTCAGGGGTCTGTGCAAGACCAGTCAAGTTCATCCACACCAAACTCTGTCATCCATGTCTTTATGGACCTTCCTGTAGGGACTGGTGCACAGCCATGTTAGAAATGGAAGAACTGTTCCCCCAAATTTGGGAGCATGAAATTGTCAAAAATATTGGTTCCTGAGTTCCGGTGAGAAGAACTCTGAAGGATTTGGCATACCAAGAGCTTTTGAACAATTCGTTGCTCCCAACTTTATGGGCAAAGTTTGGGGGTGGCCCAAACTTCCTGTTCCAACATGAGCAAAGTCCATAAAGACATCAATTGTTCTTCTGACCGTGTCAGTCAAGTTCGATTCTATTGTATCGTACTTTAACCCGTCTCAATTTTGCATGGATCCGTGAAGCGCTTTGTAACTGCTCGCTTTAAAAAGTTCTATCCAGTAGAAATGATTTCTGATTGACATAGAACATGCAGTTTTCTTCTTCTTCAAAAAAAAAAAAAGGTTATTACTTACCAAGAGGGTCAGCCTTGCCATCTTTGTCAGGGACAGTGAAGACCCCTACCACCTTGTGACCGTGTTTCCTCAGGTTGCTGTACACCTCCTTGCCAAACAGGCTCTGGCCAATTATAGCCAGTTTGAGCTTACTCTGGAAGTGACACTGTAATGGGAGGGGCCAATCAATTAGTTTCTGGCATTACACGGTGTGTTCAAAATGATTATGCATCTAGGATTTTATATATATATATATATATAGTGCCATGAAAAAAGTCTTTTCTGAGATTTTGGCATAGTTTCTTCACTTTATTTGACATCCTCAGACAAATGTAACCCAAGCGAACTTAAAATGCTCTTTTTAAATGGTACCTGGCCCTGTGTGAAAAAAAGTAACGGCCCCATAAACCTAATAAGTGGTCGGGCCACGCTCAGCAACAACAACTGAAATGAAGTGCTTTTTAAGGCCACGCCACTGCATTTCAGATTCAAGTCAGGACCTTGAATGGGCCAATCCAAAACCGTGGATCGCTATCCTGCTGCGGAACCCACGTGTGCTTCAGCTTGAGGCCGCAAACTGCGCTGAAGGATTTTCTGTTCAAAGAGCAGAATTCACGAATCCATCAATCACAGCAAGTTGTCCAGGTCCCGAAGGAGCAAAGTAGCCCCAGACCATCACACTACCCCCATGTTCGACTGTTGACTGTTATGACGTTCGCTTTCTGTTATGCTGTGCTACATTTAAACCAGATGTAACAAGATACACGCCTTCCAAAAAGCTCAACTTTCATCCCATCAGTCAATATAATAGTCTCCCAAAAGTCTGGGGAATCATTGATTTTTTTCTTTTTCTTTTGCAAAAGTAAGACAAGCTTGTATGTTCTTTTGTTCAGCAGTGGTTTCCACCTTGGAACTCTGCCATGAATGCCATTTTTCCCCCCAGCGTCTTTCTTATTGTTGTGTCATATACACTTACCTTAACTGAGGCAATGGAGGCCTGCAGTTCTTTCTCTTGAGATAATCTTTGTAAGGCGGCCATTTAAATCACCATTTTAAAAAGAGCATTTTGAGTTCGCTTGGGTTATATTTGTCTGATATTTACATTTGTTTGATGATCTTCAAGTGGGAAACTATGGAGAAAAAAATATATATAAAAATAAAAAATATATAGATTATTTTTTTTTAATTCATCCGGTGTGACTGTGAAAGAAATAGCTGCATACTTTTTGCAAAATGCATTTTTATAAATGATATCATGACTAAAGTGCTATAAATAGATCACGATATTGGTATTATACACATTTACCTCCTTTATTATTATTGGCGTGTCACTGAAAATATACAGTATTGCATTTTGGAATACTCCATTCAGGAAATCATTTGTATAAGAATGTACTTCGTTTGCGTTAAGGCTTTATCTTAACAGGAGCGAAGCGTTCACGTTCGTCACTCCATTTCCAAGAAGCAAGATGTTTGTCTGACACATGGCCAGTCGTGTCGTCACGACACGTTCGCCATTGGCCGAGAGCAGACTGGACAAACGCGATTGGCTGAATGACGATGACGCCTCCCCCTCCCCATCATCAAATCCCAGACATGGAAGAGTGGAGAAGAAAAAAGGGCTTCGAGTTTCCCATGCAGACGTGCGTCGCGGCCGTCAAGTGCACGAGGCAGGCATGTGGAGCATTTTACAAAACCTTCCCCCTTTTTCCGTCCTAATTTCAGCACAATTTGAAATGAAAGCGGTAACCCTTCACCCAAAAAGAAAGAAAAGACCTTACACGATAGCAATGCAACGAACGCAGTGATTGGTGGGAAAAGGATCAAAAACTTGCCAAGAGCGATGAAGTTCCCGTGAGTCAGTGAATGCATCAGTGGCGACGTGGAGACGGCAACGGCCAACGTTTTTACTCACGCGAGAGGAGGAGAATTTCCTGAAGACCTGGCTTGCTGTCCACAGCATACTGGCGTTTTGGGTTCGTGGGGGGCCGGCGGGGGGAGAAAGATGAACGACGCCGAAGATTCTGAAATTGCGTCAAGTGCCGACAAATGGACGCTCGCGCATTCACCACCATTTACGTGTCAGAGAGAGAGAGCGAGAGAGAGCGAGAGAGAGCGCGTCACCGCGGACACGTTGCACCAAGGCGTACGTAACGTGCTCGGCAGTGTGCGTGCGCGCTCTCGCAGTGGCTTCCTCGTGCACGCGACTTTTCTTTTTTTTTTTGCATTTTGGAGTGACTTCCCTTGCTAATCATTAACCAACTTGAAATGACTGTTACGCAACCGAGGTGGTTTCAGTGGGTCCGCTCCCATGCGAACTCACGCAGGCGAGTCCGGACCGGGTTCGAACCCGGGTCCTCAGAACTGTCACACAGGGGTTGTGTTGTGTTGAGTTGAGGTTCATATTTTCCCGTGCTCCATGTTGTGTGCTCATTCAGTTATGTGCTCGTCCACCTGCCTCGTGTCGACCAATCAGCTTCATTGTTGTTGTCAGTTGCCATAAAGACATCAAGACATTGACAAAAAAATGAGCAGTAAAGGGTTGCTAGTTGCACATGATTCAGATGAGGTGGCTGGGGCATCTGATTCGGATGACATTAGATGACATTTAAATTACATACTTTAGTGATATGAAAAACAAATGTGTAATCTAATAACATCATCTTGCTAAATGTATTTAGTTACTCCCCAACACTGATGACAACAGAAATGGACTTTCCTTTATTTTATTAATGCTCGAGGCAGCGCTTGTCGCGACAACATGGAAGGCCTGCTAGCAACTAACGAGCAAGAACTGGTCCCATCAAGGCCACGTAGCATCTATCATTTGGGAAAAAAACAGTCTCCAAAAGGGGTATGAAAGATGTTACAACGGAAAAAGGCATATCTGTGTACAATCACCTGAAGATAAAGCACATTATCGAGTGCACGCGTGAAACAAAGTATGTATCACGCTAAAGAATGCCGCTCCGCTAACATAAAACAACACAACAATCATGGCGGCAATTGAACCGCTTGTCTTTTAGTGTTTGCTCCGTGAACGGGCGCAGGAAGATAATGTGATAGTAGTTTGTTGATCACCATGACATTTTTACATTAGCATTTAGCAGCTAGCTTCCTTGAGTGAATGATCAGGCAAATCGTTTCACAGTGGGCTGTCTGAGGTACCAGGGTGTACCCCACCTCTCGCCCGAGGATAGCTGGGATAGGCTCCCGCACGCCTGCGACGCTAGTAAGGATAAGCGCTACGGAAAATCACTCATTTTCCTTTGTGATGTTTATCCTTGGGAAATAAACCTGCATAATGGACATCCCTTTGGTCTGGTCCGCTTTTATACATTTAGAAACTTCTTAGACTGAAACAACTGAGAAAATAATGTCTAAAAAAACAATTGATTCCTGAAGTACATGACCAATTCTACTGGTCACACTCCTCACCAATATTTCATTTGCGTGAAATATTCAGATCCTCCTCAAAATATCGTGTCTTACCATCCCTCGCCAACTGTAACTGTTAACTGTATGCGTCGCCTTGACAGGCTGGAGGCATGCTTGGCCAGATTGCAAAATCAGATTAGCAACCCTGAGACTTTTGCGGGGCTGAATATCGATTGCTTTATTCCAATCCATGCTAACGCCAAGACACCATCGTGGAAGATTTCATCGACGGATCTTTCGAACACTTCGTCATGCGAGCTAGCAGATCCCACCATGACGACCTCAGCAACCCGCGCAGAAGACTGACGGCTCATTCATTCACTAGCACTGAAGTTCTACTACCCAGCTCACCTGACGCCTCCATTCAAGTCCTCTCCTCCATTGACAAGAAGCTATCACTTCTCGGTTTATTGGGCAAGGAGATTAAGGAGCTCAAACCCATCTTGGCGTTCATGCACCAGCAAGTCAAAGAGCCAAAGGACGACAAATACTGAACTTCATTCAGCCATGAAAACGACAACTGAGGGTGAAGCTTGTTTTTCTTTAAAAAAAAAAAATACAAATAAAACAATTAGAAGCAGCGACTCCTGGATATTTTTAAACCTGTGGGACGGTACTTTTTTTGTAGATACAGTCAGTTGTTGCCATATTCCAATATTTTCGGATACCCTCTCACCATTACGTGAGCGTGGCCAGCTAATTAGCACGAGCCTGCTATTAGCAACAAGACCAGCAGTCAAGATGCCTCCCTTTTCCACCGAGGACTATCACGGACTGCCGCAGCGGACGTCGATCGTGGAAACCGAAATCCAGTCTTGAAGTGTATGTGGATGTAAATGGACAGTCGGGGAATGGAACCACTGTATCGATGTCACTGTATCACAGCCACTTAGCTCAACAAAGAGGATGGATGTGGACTGTGGAAACAATAATGGATCATCCGGCAGTTCTCCCTAAAATTTACTGGGACCAAAGCCCAAAGATATGGGACATCTAAAAGAGAGGACACAATACCATCAGATTTGTTTTCCGTGGGTTGATGAGGAATTAACTACATTACATGACAAAGCTCAAGGCTCTTGGAGGAAAATAGGTACTCTTGCTGAGACATTGGTTCGAGCTAGTGGTCAGATGAATCTAGCACAACTGCTTCTGATGATTTTCATGAGACAATCCTACCATCTAGTCGGGTGTATTGAACTGTTTTTTTTCTTTCATTGAGACTGGCTGCTGACCCGAACTCTCTTCAGGTGATACAATGCTGCGATCTGGTGGTCAGTTGTATGAATTGCACTTTTTTAATGTTCTAAGTTTTTTAAGTATATTTTTTTGATTGAGATTGTCCCGGCCGGCCCCGCCTGTGTGGAGTTTGCATGTTCTCCCCGCGCCTGCGTGCGTTTTCTCCGGGTGCTCCCGTTTCCTCGGGCGTGCTGGAACATACCCCAGCTATCTTCAGGCGAAAGGCGGGGTACACCCTGAACTGGTCGCCAGCCAATCGCAGGGCACATAGAAACAAACAACCATTCACACCTACGGGCAATTTAGAGTCTTCAGTTAGCCTACCGTGCATGTTTTTGGAAAGTCGGAGAAAACCTACGCAGAACATGCAAACACCTGTATGGTCAAACCTTCTTATATTCAACTTATAACATAACCCTAACATATCGGAAATATTCACGCCATCCAATTCAATCAGATCACATTCCCGAATCACAATACATATCTGAAATACTCGAGGATTAAACCCCGTCCGTTGCACCGATTGTAATAAAATTTGTGCCCATGACCAATGTTATGGTAAACATCAAGAACGCAGACAAATGAGGGATGGCCAAAAACATGTCGGTCAGTGTGACAGCTACAAAAAAATTGGGCAACATTCCGAAAACCATCACGCAAGGAAGTCAAGTCATCTGTTTTACAGACTAAGACTACAAGTTAAGGTTCATTAATCTAAATAAATCTTACTCACAGATGTCCGCAGATGATTGACATCTCGTGCTGGAACTGATGGTTGTGGTATAATATACAATTGCAGTTGGTTTCCAAGAAAGAGTTTCTAGTCTGTGGGTAGTATTCAAATTCGGGGGGGGGGGGGGGGAGCCAAAAGCATAGAAAGAAGTACCAGATCCATTCTTTTCCCAGGTGAGAGCCCAACCAATGTTCTCCAAGTTGGTTTCGTGGGTGTGTGTTGACAATGTAGAATATAGGAGACGTGGAGAGCACCAAGGTCTTCCAACGTTGGCTTCCACTTTGCCCTTTTTATTATAGCTTGAGGAGGCGGTACCATATTACACGAGCTTTTATGGACTTTTTTGTGTCAAGATGTGGTCAGTGTCTGGGTGTGTGGGGGTATGTGCATTGTGGAATGTACATGGCAGTACTTTTCCATCTTCCTCTTGTTTCCAGTGAACAAAGGTGCTAGCATCTTAATGCAGTTACAGCAAACAATGTGTTTTTATGTGATAAATATATCAAAACATTTCCATCATTTCCCTTCCTGTTTATCAAATAAAAATACATTACTCATCATACTGTCACATTTCACAATGATTTTCATGACAATAATCACAACATGGACAACCCCAATTTCGTTGTGTTCTTTGAACAGCATTCAATAAACGTTTGGGAACTGAGGACACGAATTGTTGAAGCTTTGTCGGTGGAATTCTTTCCCATTCTTGCTTGACGTACAGCTTCAGCTGTTCAACAGTCCGGGGTCTCTGTTGAGGTATTTTACGTTTCATAATGCGCCACACATTTTCAATGGGAGACAGGTCTGGACTGCAGGCAGGCCAGTCTCGTACCCGCACCGCACTCTTTTACTACGAAGCCACGCTGTTGTAAGACGTGCAGAATGTGCTTTGGCATTGTCCTGCTGAAATAAGCAGGGGCGTCCATGAAAAAGACGTTGCTTGGATGGCAGCGTATGTTTCTCTAAAACCTGTATGTACCTTTCAGCATTAATGGTGCCTTCACAGATGTGTAAGTTACCCATGCCATTGCCACTAACACAGCCCCATTTTGAACTTCGCATCCATAACAGTCCGGATGGTTCTTTTCCTCTGGCCCGTAGGACACGACGTCCACAAGTTCCCAAAACAATTTGAAATGTGGACTCGTCGGACCACCGAACACTTTTCCACTTTGCATCAGTCCATCTTAGATGAGCTCGGGCCCAGAGAAGCCGGCGGCGTTTCTGGGTGGTGTTGATAAATGGCTTTTGCTTTGCATAGTAGCGTTTCAAGTTGTACTTCCGGATGTAGCGCCGAACTGTATTTACTGACATTGGTTTTCTGAAGTGTTCCTGAGCCCATGTGGTGATATCCTTTACACATTGTCATCTTTTGTGCCAACATCCAGGCAGTGCCGCCTGAGGGATCGAAGGTCACGGGCATTCAATGTTGGTTTTCGGCCTTGCCGCTTCCATGCAGTGATTTCTCCAGATTCTCTGAACCTTTTGATGATATTCTGGTCCGTAAATGATGAAATCCCTCAATTCCTTGCAATTGTACGTTGAGGAACATTGTCCTGAAACTGTTGGACTATTTTCTCACGCACTTGTTCACAAAGAGGTGAACCTCGCCCCGTCTTTGCTTGTGAATGGCTGAGCAATTCAGTTGAGGGAAGCTCCTTTTCTACCCAATCCTGGCCCCCACCTGTTCCCAATGAGCCTGTCCACCTGTGGGATGTTCCAAACAGGTGTTTGATGAGCATAACCTCAACTTTCTCAGTCTTTTTTGCCACCTGTCCCAGCTTTTTTGGAACGTGTTGCAGCCATAATTGCATTCAATGAAATATAGGTTGAACATGATTTGCCAATCATTCTATTCTGTTTTTATTTCTCTTTAACACAACGTCCCAACTCCATTGGAATTGGGGTTGTATTTCACCATTGATATCTATCAGGTTTTGTCCTTCTCTCCACAGTGTCATGTATTCGCTTTGTTATTCTTTTAACAGTGTCATATATTCATTACATTACTCCAGTTACTGCACAATTTGTCACAAATCGTGGTCTTTTGACAACAACACTAGTTCCTTTCCTTCCAGGCAAGAGCCATATCAGTGGCGGAATCATCGACACTACACACAACAATACGATACCTAATATTGCTCTTGGCGTGCAATCAATGCGATGTCGCGCGGTCTTTTCAATTCCTGGTTTCCTCTTAAGCCAGAAAGCAATCATCTTTCTTTCTGAGAGGGAGAGGTTACTAGCACTTCACCGCTCTATTTGCAACTGACAGAGTTCTTGTCCTGTACTTGACCAAATGTGAGTATTATTCAGTGCTCTCGTGCCACTTCGCTCTCTCTCGTCCCTTCAGGAAGGACAAAAGAACGACGGCCCACGATGGTTTGGATCGCACCTTACCCTCCTGTTGATGCGGGAGGGGGACCGGATGCCCTCTCAGTCACTTCCTGCTCGATGGTCAGGCCTTGCGACTTCACACCTCCTAAGCAGTTGGGGGAGTTCTAGGGAGCAAGCTCCCCTCTTCACTGACGTTGAGACGGATAGGCTCTATATGCCTAACCCCCTTTGTAGGGTTTCTTGATGACATGTTCTGGAATGTTGGGCAATGGAATACGTTTTCACGTTAATTCGCAATAAAGGGTGTAATGCATTTTCTTTGTTGAGAGCTGCCGCGTGTCCTAAAGGTACAGCTGGTAAGACGGTGGCTCTTTTCACAAGGGCAGACGCCCTCATTATTTTCAGATGATAGTCAACATCAGCAGGTGTCCTAAAAATGAAGCTGTCACTGGCTTTGATGAGTTTGACTCTCACATCCACGTTATTTAAGAGATGTCGTTCACAAAAGAATATGTCGGCGTGTAAAGGTTCCATCACCTGAAATGGGTTAGATCCTTGAAAAACCCGAGATCTTTGCACCAACCCTTTAACGTCATCACCCACCAGTGCAGTCGTGTTCATTTGACCGCACGTCTCCATAAAACATACCGGCTGTAAAGTGACAAGTGACTTTTTCAGGGTAACTGTGGCAACACCTTTGACCCCCATCTTGTGAGGAGAGTGGCCCAGGGTGCAGGAGGAGGGCGGGCCGAGGCCGAGACTGCGACCCACCAGAGGGGCGTCACCCGATACAGAAGCGACAAATCAAGACACAACAAGCTCTTATTTATACCACCTTTCCTCAACCTTTGTGGAACATCTTCATTGTGTTCTACAAAGAAGGAATTTAACTCCAGCGTGAAACTTGTTTGCTGAAGATGTATTTGCGCTTGTATTTATCGGCAGTACGGCAGCCTTACACATTATTGTAAGGTTATTGCTGCTTCCTCTTCCATTCTCTTCCTTCTCCCCCAATAAGAGCAACACATCTTCCTCCTCCTCATTGTTCTCCAAGACCAGCACCACCTCTTCACTGCCACAACGGGGTCACCCAGTCCCTCAATAACCCCTCTGCTAGTGACCTGGAAATGAAAATCCACAGTCTTGAAGTGTATGTGGATGTAAATGGTCAGTCGGGGAATGAAACCAGTCTACCGATGTCGCAAAATGGTGAGCAAAAGTGTGCTAACAGACAGCTCCACTTAGCTCCACAAAGAGGGCGGATGTGGACTGAGGAAACGGTAATGGTCATCCAGCAGTTCTCCCTGGAATTTCCTGGGAGCAAAGCCCAAAGATATGGGACAACATCTAAAAGGGAGGACACAACACCAGCAGATTACTGAAGAAATAGGGTGGAATCAATAATCTAAAAAAAAAAACCCTAAAACTAAAAATAGTAAACAAGGACAAAAGAAACAGAGTCACGACTACCATCTACACATCCAGGAGAAACAAGTCATCAGGGGCCTCGTGTACAAAGACTTGCGTGGATTTCCTACTGAAACACGGCGTACGCTCAAATCCAGAAAACGTCGTACGCACAAAAATATCCAGGGGCCTCGTGTACAAAAGTGGCGTACGTACACAAACGTGGCGTCCGTTCTTTTTCACGGCAAAGTTCAGATGCGTCAGGAGTGAAATGAGCGTGGAAATGTGCGGCGGGCGCCTCACGCCAACTTCATAGCTGGCGTACGCACGTTTCTGCAGCTGTTGGTGCTTTGGCGACACTTCGAGGTGATGCTGGGAAGGGTTGGAGAGACACGCGGGCCTGTGCGATCGGAGGATGTGCCCAAAACCACGCCGATCACGGTAATCGCTCGCACGCGAAAGGTCCCTGGTTCGAAACGAGGCTTGTTAGTCATTCAATTACTTTGTTTTAGCATGAGTCTTAGCATTTGAATGGATATTTATTTAGAATCAAAGTCGATCAGTCGAACGGAACGTTCCTCGAAGGGAGTAAGAAAAGACAACAAAACACAAAGCACTAGCTGTAAACCAGATGGGGATAGTGAATCATTAGATACAGTACCTAGAACGACGACACATTAGATATGAGTGTTGTGAGGGAAGGACAGGACGAGATGGAACAGGACAAGGACAGGAGGGGAAGCGCGCAGGGCAAGGGTCATGAACCCGGCTGTACAACTGAGTGGATATGTCAATTGCAAATATCTATAGGACCAGTGTGAGTGAGGGGGATACTCAAGAAATTGGCATAGTCATAAGTCGCAAATTTGTCGCAACGAGTGAGTTGCCCCACACTCAGCAAAGAAGTCCCAGGTGTGGGTGTGTGTCTGCGGACACATGCAAGTGAATTGACATCGTTTCGCGTGCACAATGACCGTCAGAAGTGTCCTGTAATTGCTGCGCATGCACCACGGGGGCTGAGGACCCCACCCACTCAATCGGGCCCAGGAGTTCACCCGAGAGCAACCCGGTGACTGAGATTCAGTGTTTGATGATTGAATCTGTTCATGTAACGACGCAATCTCTGTCTCGTCTGTCTGGACCTCAGTCGTAGGGACTTCATCCGGCTGGACCTCTGCTTCTGGTGCAGAGTAAGAAGAGCTTTTTTTGGGTTTATTTTTGATATGTAAACATCTGGTCCTGGCTTGGACTTTAAAAGTCAATGTGGCCCCTGAGTCAAAACGTTTGCCCACCCCTGGTGTAGGGGATCATGGCTCTTCCTTTCTCAAACATAAAAACTAATAATAATAATAATAATAATAATGTTGTTTTATAACTAATAATAAATAATATAAAATTCTCTCTCTCTCTCTATATATATATATATAATATAAATAAATCAGATAATTGAATAACTAATAACGTTGTTTCGTTTGGCTGTGCTGCTCAGTTGTGAGTTAGCTGCACTTCGCTTCCATAACAAGGGCCATTTACATCTCCAAACGTTATTTAAGCTCCCCAAAAAAAAAACATTTGAGATACAAGCAAAGAAGAAGAAGTGTATTTTATTATTATCAGTTTAGCACGAAAAGGCAATATTTAGTCGAGAATCTTTGACCGCAATCTGAACAGGCAAAAGCTTTGTCTCCAGTGTCGTCTCATGTGTGCTTTGCTTTCCCCAGACTGAGAACATTTCCATCGTTTGTTGTCAGTGTGACATGTCATATCCCCTTCAGACTTTTTATCATCATCATCTTCATCAGTGTGAGGAGAGTGCGACGTCATGTCGTCACTGTCTGATGGCGGAGCAAAGAGGCCGTCTGCTTGTGACCTAATTTGCAGTCTTTCCACTTAGGCCTCGTCGTTTGGGCCATTTTTTGCTTTGGAGGGTTTCCAATGGATGAAAGACATTTCACTTCTTTTTAATGGGGGACATTTATTTGATACACAAGCAAATCGAATCACCGTCACTGTTTAAATGAGTGTATTTTAATAAGGATTACAAATACACTTTGCAGTTCACCACCAAGAGTCAAAGTTTCTTTTAAGTCTTATTTCAATCAATCACTCACTTATTTGATATTGACATCACTAAAACAATAAAGATGATTCTGATTCTGATTTATGTAATACCCAAAAACTGTCAACAATCATCACCATCATTTCTGCGGACATCTTTACTCTTGGCAGCTTCGACCTCTGAAAATATGACAGCAATCAGTCCATTTTTTTTTAGATTATATGGATGAGATCAAATCAGTTCAACTGCAATTTCAAGACATAAAGCGACGTAACACGTTCGGCCGGGAGACCGATCATCCGATGTCACGACAGCCGCCCAAAGTCCACGTCTGTCACAAAATGCCACCTACAGAAAGGCCTTTGTGATCTATTCGTACATTTATATATATATACACACACACATACGATACATCTGTGGTGCAATCAATTCAAAATTGAGCGACTGCCCCGAGGAGACCCCTCGTGGACCCTAAACTAATTGACATCTACCCTCCAAGTCTGAACTCCCAAGCATCAAAGGCCCCCGGATATTTCCACCGGACCACCTGTCTCTAAATCGGAACACATGCTGGGACAAGGCGACACCCGCCGGCGTCGAGAGCAACCGCAACCCGTTAGCTCTCATTTGATGTTTAACCGAGGATAAATGTCTGTTTTGATATTTGACGAACTCTGCAGAATTATTCCAAATGTACGCCTGGATGTCTGTGTCACTGTGTCAACTCTACAAGCGCAATTACGAGATTTTGAGAATTAAGATATGATCTTTACACCACACTTATCAATAATTATAGACGAGATTCAAACTGATGGGTGTGGTCTTGTCTGGTCCTCTTTGTCACGCCCCCGGGGCACTTAACCCCTGACTCCCGCCTTCTCTCGCTTTCGTGTTATTTCTGCTCTCTTGGTTCTTCACTCGTCTACAAGCCTTCCGACGTATTTCACTATCAGCATTTTCATTCATTACTGTTCGAAAACATTCACCCAGACTTTCAACATGGACAAAAATGACACCATAGAAAACAGAAGTTCAATGAGGAAATGTAATTGGCTCCCGCTCGTGATGTGTCATGTGACATAATATGGCTGAAAATTAAATATTTAATCAGAAAGTGATTCTAAAATTACTACTGAGTCTATTTTGGAGGGCTCGTTTTCTGAAGACCTCATTTATGAGTCCAGAACTATGGAATTAGTGCCCATGTTCTCACCTTTAACTAGTATTTTGGCACCAGTGCTAATTTTCAACACTAGCCTGCTGGAGGCTTTTAGAAAATATATGAACAAGAAGAAGATAGAATACAATCTGGTACACAGAATACAAGAAGCTCGATTTTTGTAAATCAGTAACATAGTCATTACTTTTTAGATTCAACGTTGACATTTTCATTAAAAGCATCTTGATCACTTTTATTCTCACCAGGACACTTGTGTGTCTTAGCCTGATCCTTATAAGAGAATCTTTGGCCACAAACTGAGCAGGAAAACGGTTTCTCACCAGTGTGTGTTCTTGTGTGTCTTTTTAAGTGTCCCTTCCGAGTGAATCTTCGGCCACAATCTGAGCAGGAAAAAGGTTTCTCGCCAGTGTGGCTTGTTGTGTGTATTTTTAAGTGTCCCTTCACAGAGAATCTTTGACCACAAACTGTGCAGGAAAAAGGTTTCTCACCCGTGTGGGTTCTTGTGTGTTCTGTTAAGTTTCCCTTCTGAGTGAATTTTTGACCGCAAACTGAACAGGAAAAAGGTTTCTCTCCAGTGTGGATTCTTGTGTGTTTTATTAAATTTCCCTTTTCAGAGAATCTTTGACCACAAACTGTGCAGGAAAAAGGTTTCTCACCAGTGTGGGTTCGTGTGTGTATTTTTAAAACTCCCTTGTGACTGAATCTTTTACCACAAACTGAGCAGGGAAAAGGTTTCTCTCCAGTGTGGGTTCTTGTGTGGAATTTTAAGCTTTCCTTCACACAGAATCTTTGGCCACAAACTGAGCAGGCAAAAGGTTTTTCACCAGTGTGCGTTCTTGTGTGTATTTTTAAGCTCCCCTTGACAGAGAATCTTTGACCACAAACTGTGCAGGAAAAAGGTTTCTCACCAGTGTGTGTCCTTGTGTGTTTTTTTAAGCTTCCCTTTTCAGAAAATCTTTGGCCACAATCAGAGCAAGAAAAAGGTTTCTCACCAGTGTGGGTTCTTGTGTGTTTTTTTAAGTTTCCTTTCACAGAGAAACTTTGACCACAAACTGAACAGGAAAACGGTTTGTCACCAGTGTGGCTTTTTGTATGTCTTTTTAAGTATGTCTTCTGAGTGAATGTTCTCCCACACACTGTGCAGGAAAAAGGTTTCTCACCAGTGTGGGTTCTGGTGTGTTTTTTTAAATCTCCCTTCTGAATGAATCTTTTACTGCAAAATGAACAAGAAAAAGGTTTCTCACCAGTGTGGGTTCTCGTGTGTATTTTTAAGTGTCCCTTCATAGAGAATCTTTGGCCACAATCTGAGCAGGAAAAAGGTTTTTCGCCAGTGTGGGTTCTGGTGTGTCTTTTTAACTGTCCCTTCTGAGTGAATCTTTTACTGCAAAATGAACAAGAAAAAGGTTTCTCACCAGTGTGTGTTCTTGTGTGTAATTTTAAGTGTCCCTTCATAGAGAATCTTTGGCCACAATCTGAGCAGGAAAAGGGTTTCTCGCCAGTGTGGGTTCTCGTGTGCATTTTTAAATCTCCCTTCCGGGTGAATCTTTTACTGCAAACTGAACAAGAAAAAGGTTTCTCACCAGTGTGGGTTCTTGTGTGTAATTTTAAGTGTCCCGTTTCAGAGAATCTTTGACCGCAAACTGAGCAGGAAAAAGGTTTCTCGCCAGTGTGGGTTCTTGTGTGTCTTTTTAAGTGTCCCGTTTCAGAGAATCTTAGACCGCAAACTGAGCAGGAAAAAGGTTTCTCGCCAGTGTGGGTTCTTGTGTGTATTTTTAAGTGTCCCGTTTCAGAGAATCTTTGACCGCAAACTGAGCAGGAAAAAGGTTTCTCGCCAGTGTGGGTTCTTGTGTGTCTTTTTAAGCTTTCCTTCCTCGAGAATCTTAGACCACAAACTGAGCAGGCAAAAGGCTTTTCTCCAGTGTGGGTTCTCACATGTTGTTTCAAAATGCTCTTATAAGCAAATGTTTTCCCACACTGAGAACATTTCCATTGTTTGTTGTCAGCGTGACATGTCAGATCACCTTCCGACTGTTCATCATCTTCATCATCATCATCAGTGTGAGTAGAGTGCGACGTCATGTCGTCACTATCTGATAGTGGAGCAAAGAGTCCGTCTGGTTGTGATCCTCCGCAGGGGTCTCCATCACCTTCTGTCGTCATGTGTTGACTTGAGCTGCTGCTTGGTGGCTCCGCCCCTCCGCTCTCCTCACTTTGGCCTTCATCTTCACTCTTCAAAGGGACACCAGTCCATGGAAACTTGGTGTTGTCCTCCTCTGCTTCACGTTTGCTATGGGGGTGCTCTTCCGCATCCTCTTTTTTAATGGGAGTGGGCTCCGATGTCTCTTCTTCTTTGATGTGGTGGACCACTTCGTCCTCCACTTCCTCTTTAATGCGAGGGGGCTCTGGCTCCTGCCGCTCAGGACGAAGATCCTCAGTGATGTCTGCAAGACACAAAAAGACAAACGCACACAGTTTGGTAAATCTGTTCTCATGTTGTGACTTTAATGTTGTGTATTCTAGTTTATATTAATATTTCAGGTTCATATGAAAGAAAATGGAAAATTGGGAAAAAATAATAATAATAATGGACAGGTCAACAACAACAATAAAATTCGGCTTTACACGATCAGGATTTTTGGGGCCGATCAGCAAGTTTAAAAAAAACGATAACCGATCACCAATCCGATCACAAGATGGAGCAATGTGTCTATTTACATGACTTGTTCATTTATTGTATATACTTGTGTACTCTATACTGTATCCCTGTTAGGGTTAGGGTTAGTAACCCTAACAGGGTTAGGGTTACTAACCCTAACCCTCTATACTTTGTCACTGTCCCGGCTATATGGGCGGGGTTTGTCCACCGTTTGAGTCATGAACATTTCACCAGATTTTGGGACCAACCCAAGTAATCCATACTTACAAAGAAAGTTGAACAAATCAACTCAGAAATTAAGTTGTGTGTAATAATGTGAAACGACTGAGGTAAAAAGTATTGAACACACCAACTGGTATTTAATACTTTGTACAAAAGCCTTTGTTTGCAACGACAATTTCAAGACACCTCCTGTATGGAGAAACTAATCTCATGCATTGCTCTGGGGTGATTTTGGCCCCTTCCTCCACACAAGCAGTCCTCAAATTTGGAAAGTTTCCGTGGGATTCTTTTATGGACCTTGGCCTTCACTTCTTTCCATAGATTTTCAACTGGATTCAAGTCAGGTGATTGGCTGGGCCATTGTAGCAGCTTTATTTATTTTTTTCTTTGAAACCAATTGAGAGTTTCCTTGGCAGTATGTTGTGGACCATTATCCTACTGAAATCTCCACCCTTGTTTCGTTTTCATCATCCTCGTAGATGGCAGCAGATTTTTGTCAAGAATGTCTCGGTACAAGAATGTCTTTGCCCATTCATCCTTCCTTCAATAATGTGAAGTTTACCAGTCCCATTTGCTGAAAAGCAACCCCAAACCATCATTATCCAACCTCCGAATTGACCTGCTAATTCCAGATTTATACCGTGATCTGATTGGCTGCGCATCATCGCAGCCTCACCCAGCATCTTCCCTTGTTGTGTCTCGCCAGTCTCGTCCACGCTGTCGACTGTCGCGCATACTGTATCTCAGTGTTGTGTTCGTGATAACTTTTTTTGTTTAAGCGCTAACGGTTTTTGATTAGTTAAGCCCTTACAATGCCGCCTAAGCGCTGTGCCCCTGCGAAAGCTTCATGGCATCACTAATCCTCGTCTCTACGGTGGCTTTGTGGCCAGATTATTATGTTCAATAATTCACAGATAACAACTGATCATCGACCTCAAAAAGCCTTTCTGTCTCTACTAAAAGGTCAGTGGCAATAAACCGTTTGGGGGACACTTTTATTTACAATGTCATTGCAATGAAAATGGTTTTATGCAATTATACAAGTGTATACACAGCAGCTGAAATAAGTATTTAACACGTCAGCATTTGTTTCTCAAATATATTTCCAAAGGTGCTATTGACATGAACATTTCAAACGCTAGGAACAACCCAAGTAATCCATCCATACAAAGACAGTAGAAAAAAGAAACGCCAAAATTAAGTTGTGTGTAATAATGTGAAATAACACAGGGAAAAAGTATTCAACACACCGTATACATTTAATACTTTGTACAAAAGCCTTTGTTTGGAATGACAGCTTCAAGACGCCTCCTGTATGGAGAAACTCGTCTGGTGTGATTTTGCCGCCGATTGGTTAGGACATCCGCCTCACAGTTCCGAGGACCCGGGTTCAAATCCCGGCCCCGCCTGTGTGGAGTTTGCACGTTCTTCCCGTGCCTGCGTGGCTTTTCTCCGGGCACTCCGGTGTCCTCCCACATCCCAAAAACATGCGCGCTAGGTTAATTGAAGACTCTAAATTGCCCGTAGGTGCGAATGGTTGTTTGTTTACTCATTTCTTTTGCAGTAACCCTGTACATTGTAATCAAGTTAACTCAATTTATCGTCGTTTAGATTGTTTCACCACTGGTAAAGCTTTGACCCAAAAGCTGGGTCAGGTGAATAGCCCAATTTTAGGGTCTCTTTTTGACCCAGTAATTGGGTTAAAAATAGCCCAACTAGGGTTATTTTTAGATTGCAGTAATAATAATTTCAAAAATCTCGCCACGTTCATCTCAATATCATAGTTTAAGAATTTATTGAGGGATACTGCACATGATCGCTGCATTTTGCAAGGTCGTGCGGAATGGCATTTGCAAATTCACCTATTAATGGATTATTATTTTTTTGGGGGGGGGGGGGGGGGGGGGGGCTTTTCTTGGTTACTCACGGAAAGACTTGCCCTATTTCCAATTTGCTTCGTGGCCAAAAATGGGATTTCAAAAAAAAATACTGCGGATGTGATCTTTTTTGTATTGTAGCATCTTAAATTGAGGCTGGTTCTCCGCTCAACCAAACTTGCACAGCGGAGGTCAGAAGGCTGTGTGTGTGTGTGTGTGTGTGCGTGCGCAAAATGAGAGAAGTCAATCACGACATTATCTCCAACCATGAAACATGAAATATGAGTGCTGCATGGGGCTGTAGTGCTCCACCCTGTGAGGGAAGGACAGGACCTTTTTACTACTTTCTTCTTCTCCCGTGTTATCACTGCGCCATTCGCTGCGTGACGTCTCGGGATGTTCACTTCATAATCACGCACACAACGAATGGATAATGAAATTCCATTAGTCGTTGCAACCTTGAATAACCACGGGAATATTATTCAAATTTGGATGCGTGCGACGAGTGAGCCCACCTGCTCTGCGCGGCGCAGTTGGAGGCCGCAGATCGAACGCGGCGTCCGGTCGTTGACCTTTTGGCTCCTCCTCCTCTTTCGGGCCCCGAAGTTCCTCCTCGTACGCCGCCGTCCTCCTCGCGCACATTTTCGCGCTACGTTGGAGGGACGAGAAAAAGTCGGACACGCCGAACGCCATTATTTGAACAGGCCTGAGATAACAATGTTCAAATGAGGGAGATGAAATAAAAGGAGTTCCATTCAATAAGCAGTAAATACATTTGGGGGTACTCATGGTAAGCCAAAAATGTTCAGGGGGTGCACGAGACGACGAATAGGGTTCAAATCGACAAGAGGAAACAGCGGAACGTGTGATGAGGCAGAAAGCTCATTTGTGACCTCAGGAGAGAAAAGTGAGTGTGGAAACATGACAGACATGCTACAAAAGCATTCAGGGATCTTCTTTTTACATTTCAGACTCGACGGCTAAGCGGAGGTGGCAGAAACGGAACACTTGACGCTCTGCTTCGCCAAGTGTTGATCACCCCAAAAAACGCGTTTCTTTGTTAGCATGCTAAGCTAAACTAGGCCGAGAAGCCAGACGACTTCAACCGGACACGAAGCTGAACCAATGAAGTCTTAGTCCAGTAAAGTAGTGATTGACTTACTGGGATTCAGCACGTTCGGTCCAAATTCGGGACTTTTTCGTGCAGCGTGTGGTTACGGTCGAGACGAGTGTCGTCCATAGATAGGAAGACTCCATACGACAGCGCGCCGTCGCAGCAGTCCGGCGAACCAACGTGCCTAGTGGCGGCCATGTTGGGAAGGTCGTCGTTCCCGTATAATGCAATACAAAACACTACAATTTAGTCGTAACTTTCTCATTTCTTAACCAATGTTCATGAACTTGACTGTTTTGTTACCGCTAAAGCGTATGCTATCAATATACGCCATTCAAAAAAAAAAAGAGACAAACATTTTTTGCTTTCCTTGCCGTCCACACACGCGTGGAATGCGCCGACGACTTTGACCTCCGTCGCTACAGACCTCAAAATGGGCGTGTCTAATCTACCTAAATAGATATCTGTGAGCGTCGTCGTGCAAACGCAAACAATCCTCAAACAACAAACATCTCACCGCAATTTAAGTGGAGGACGAAGGCTTCTAGAAATAAAAGGGATTAAAGATGAGTGATTTAAAAAAAAAAATACCCACATAAAAAGGCATTGCTCTGTTATACAAAGACACACCACCGCATTAAAAAGGAATTCACGGGAGAAAAAAACATTCTACATTATAGCCACATGGAATTTACAAGATTACATACTCTTTTTTTAAAGTGTTCCAAAGACGCACACAACATTTGACACTGAAATTGTAACCCGGTCATCGCCGAACACCAAACTCTATAGAGAAACAGCCATTTTTTTTGCATACATGTAGTTTTGAGGACATTTCCGCACGTAAAGGTGACATTTTTGGACATCGCTCTCTTCCATCACATCCCCTTGCTTGTTCGGCTTCGCACAAGCGGTTAAGGATGCAGCCCGTGACCGCGATGCATCAGGTTCGATTCCCCCAACATGCTCCATGCTGCCCATCCAATTGGGCTCCATCTATCTTGTGGAGTTATTTGGTTTTGATCGCTCTGCAGACTTCAATCATAAGTCAATTGAAATGAAATATGAAATATTTAAAACAGATTGTTTTAAGCTAAGCGCAGTTTGGACCTGGAAGGAGCTAGATGATGTAGTTCTGAGCATCCCAGACAGAGAGAGAGTCGTAATTGGTGCAGATTGTAATGGACATGTTGGTGAAGGTAATAAGGGTGATGAAGAAGTGATGGGTAAGTACGGTATCCAGGATAGGAACTTGGAGGGACAGATGGTGGTAGACTTTGCAACAAGGATGCAAATGGCTGTAGTGAACACTTTTTTCCAGAAGAGGCACGAACATAGGGTGACCTACAAGAGCGGAGGTAGAAGCACACAGGTGGATTACATCTTGTGCAGACGATGTCATCTGAAGGAGGTTACCAACTGTAAGGTAGTGGTAGGGGAGAGTGTGGCTAGACAGCATAGGATGGTGGTGTGTAGGATGACTCTGGTGGTGGGGAGGAAAATTAGGAAGACAAAGGCAGAGAAAAGAACCATGTGGTGGAAGCTGAGACAGGACGAGTGTTGTGCAGCTTTTCGGGAAGAGGTGATACAGGCTCTCGGTGGACGGGAAGAGCTTCCAGAAGACTGGACCGCTGCAGCCAAGGTGATCAGAGAAGCAGGCAGGAGAGTACTTGGTGTATCTTCTGGCAGGAAAGGAGAGAAGGAGACTTGGTGGTGGAACCTCACAGTACAGGAAATCATACAAGGAAAACGGTTAGCTAAGAAGAAGTGGGACACTGAGAGGACCGAGGAGAGGTGAAAGGAATACATTGAGATGCGACACAGGGCAAAGGTAGAGGTGGCAAAGGCAAAGCAAGAGGCATATGATGACATGTATGGCAGGTTGGACACTAAAGAAGGAGAAAAGGATCTATACAGGCTGGCCAGACAGAGGGATAGAGATGGGAAGGATGTGCAGCAGGTTAGGGTGATTAAGGATAGAGATGGAAATATGTTGACTGGTGCCAGCAGTGTGCTAGGTAGATGGAAAGAATACTTCGAGGAGTTGATGAATGAGGAAAATGATAGAGAAGGGAGAGTAGAAGAGGCAAGTGTTGTGGACCAGGAAGTGGCAATGATTAGTAAGGGGGAAGTTAGAAAGGCATTAAAGAGAATGAAAAATGGAAAGGCAGTTGGTCCTGATGACATTCCTGTGGAGGTATGGAAGCATCTAGGAGAGGTGGCTGCGGAGTTTTTGACCAGCTTGTTCAATAGAATCCTAGCGCGTGAGAAGATGCCTGAGGAATGGAGGAAAAGTGTACTGGTGCCCATTTTTAAGAACAAAGGTGATGTGCAGAGCTGTGGGAACTATAGAGGAATAAAGTTGATGAGCCACACGAGGAAGTTATGGGAAAGAGTAGTGGAGGCTAGACTCAGGACAGAAGTGAGTATTTGCGAGCAACAGTATGGTTTCATGCCCAGAAAGAGTACCACAGATGCATTATTTGCCTTGAGGATGTTGATGGAAAAGTACAGAGAAGGTCAGAAGGAGCTACATTGTGTCTTTGTAGATCTAGAGAAAGCCTATGACAGAGTACCCAGAGAGGAACTGTGGTACTGCATGCGGAAGTCTGGAGTGGCAGAGAAGTATGTTAGAATAATACAGGACATGTACGAGGGCAGCAGAACAGCGGTGAGGTGTGCTGTAGGTGTGACAGACGAATTTAAGGTGGACGTGGGACTGCATCAGGGATCAGCCCTGAGCCCCTTCCTTTTTGCAGTGGTGATGGATAGGCTGACAGATGAGGTTAGACTGGAATCCCCGTGGACCATGATGTTTGCAGATGACATTGTGATCTGCAGTGAAAGCAGGGAGCAGCTGGAGGAACAGTTAGAAAGATGGAGGCATGCACTGGAAAGAAGAGGAATGAAGATTAGCCGAAGTAAAACAGAATCTATGTGCATGAATGAGAGGGGTGGTGGGGGAAGAATGAGGCTACAGGGAGAAGAGATGGCAAGGGTAGAGGACTTGAAATACTTGGGGTCGACCGTCCAGAGCAATGGTGAGTGTGGTCAGGAAGTGAAGAAACGGGTCCAAGCAGGTTGGAACGGGTGGAGGAAGGTGTCAGGTGTGTTATGTGACAGAAGAGTCTCTGCCAGGATGAAGGGCAAAGTTTAGAAAACAGTGGTGAGGCCAGCCATGATGGACGGATTAGAGACAGTGGCACTGAAGAGAAAACAGGAAGCAGAGCAAATGAAGATGTTGAGGTTCGCTCTCGGAGTGACCAGGTTGGATAAAATTAGAAATGAGCTCATCAGAGGGACAGCCAAGGTTCGATGTTTTGGAGACAAAGTTCGAGAGAGCAGACTTCAATGGTTTGGACACGTCCAGAGGAGAGAGAGTGAGTATATTGGTAGAAGGATGATGAGGATGGAGCTGCCAGGCAAGAGAGCGAGAGGAAGACCAAAGAGAAGGTTGATGGATGTCGTGAGGGAAGACATGATGGCAGTTGGTGTTCGAGAGGAGGATGCAGGAGATAGGCTCTCATGGAAAAGGATGACGCGCTGTGGCGACCCCTAACGGGACAAGCCGAAAGCAGTTTGGACCTCACCCCAGACGCTCACAAAGGGGGAGGGGGAAACAGGTAACAACATGCTGCTTCCAATTATCATTACAAGTTGCCCTCTCAAGCAAATGTTGTGCTCTTGTCTATTGTTTTCTGTTCCCCCCCTGCACCTGTCCATGACACCAAGAGATGGACCTGCTCTCAACCCCAGGAGACGTGGGTGAAGGCAGAGCTGCAGGATGTGGGGCCGTGGCCGGGACGTCGCCACTTGACGAGCAGCTCCCGTGGCACAAAGTGCCGTCGTTTTGTTTGGCTGTGCTGCTCGGTTGTGAGTTAGCTGCGCTTAGCCGGGTCAGCCGGGATGGGCTCCGGCACCCTGCGAAACCTAACCAGGATAAGCGGTGATGAAAATGGATGGATGGTTATCTGGTAATGTCGGTACATTTTTTATTTGTATTTTTTTTTTACACAATTGTGCAAAAAGATGCAGAGTCCTCTAGCACTTCGAGCAGTTCGAATGAGTAATATTGCAATAGTCCGGTGCAATGAGCGTTGTGCAAAGGGCGCCGACACTTCAAGGAGTGTTGTTGTTGAATGTGCGAAATGATTTTGAAGCATGACGGCGCCGTCGGGTACAGCGTCGCCAAGCCAAGTCTCCGTAAAGCACATGGCGGCGCAACGTCCGAAGTCTTTACTGGTCTTTATCAAGAGATGAAGCTCGTCCATTTTGTTGGGTACATTGGCGAGGTGGATCGACGGGAACGCCAATCTGTATCCTCTCTTGCGGAGTTTCACCTGGATGCCGGCTCGCTTTCGCCTCCATGCGCCGAAAACCGCGGACGCCGCTGCGGTGAGTAACTCGGGGAAAAACTGAGCGGATTAGCGAAAGTTGGTGAAATAAAGTCTGGAGTAGCTTCCTTGATGGTGAACAAGTCTCCCCTTGTGTAAGTGAGTCGTGAAATGTATCCAAAGACAAACGAAAAACACAAAAACAATACAAGAGAGTGACCACGCTTGTAGGCGCCATCTTGGAACACCTTTACACATGGATGTCGGTTTTTGATGCAGTGCCGCCTGAGGGATCGAAGGTCACAGGGATTCAATGCTGGTTTTCGGCCTTGCCGCTTTCATGCAGTGATTTCTCCAGATTCTCTGAACCTTTTGATGATATTATGGACCGTAGATGATTTCATCCCTAAATTCCTTGCAATCAGAATCAGAATAATCTTCATTTGCCAAGTATGTCCAAAACACACAAGGAATTTGTCTCCGGTAGTTGGAGCCGCTCTCGTACGACAACAGACAGTCTATTGACAGAGAACACTTTTGAGACATGAAGACATTGACAAAAAACAATTGTGCAAAAAGATGCAGAGTCCTCCAGCACTTAGAGCAGTTCGAATGACTAATATTGCAATAGACCGGTGCAATGACCATTGTGCAAAGGGCGCCGACACTTCAAGGAATGTATGCGGTTTAAAGTGACGAGTACTGCGATAATCTGGGACAATGGTTGTGCAAATGTTGCAGATACTCCTCAATCAGTGTGCAAATGGAGCAGATGCTACTCTGGCATGAGTGGCCACTATATGCAAATAGTGCAGCACGGCGAGACAACGACAGTGAGTGCACGAGTAATACATCATTGGCCCCACAGAAATGTGACAACGAACTCAAGTCAAAAAATTGCCAGTTTGTTGTCATGGAATTATAGGTTAGGTGTTTAAGAAGTTGATCGCAAGAGGGAAGAAGCTGTTGGAATGTCTACTAGTTCTAGTTTGCATTGATCGGTAGCGCCTACCTGAGGGAAAGGAGCCGGAAGAGCCGGTGACCGGGGTGCGGAGGGTCCGAGAGGATTTTGCACACCCTTGTCTTAGTTCTGGCAGCGTGCAAGTCCTCAAGGGTCGGTAGGGGGGTACCGACAATCCTTTCGGCAGTTTTGATTGTCCGTTGCAGTCGGAGTTTGTCCTTTTTTGTAGCAGCACCAAACCAGACTGTGATGGAAGAACACAGGACCGATTCGATGACCGCTGTGTAGAACTGTCTCAGCAGCTCCTGTGGCAGGCCGTGCTTTCTCAGAAGCCGCAGGAAGTACATCCTCTGCTGGGCCTTTTTGAGGACGGAGTTGATGTTAGTCGCCCACTTCAGGTCCTAAGAGATTATAATTCCCAGGAACTTGAAGGTCTCGACGGTTGACACGAGGCAGCTGGACAACGTGAGGGGCAGCTGTGGCGAAGGATGCCTCCTGAAGTCCACGATCATCTCTACAGTCTTGAGCGTGTTCAGCTCCAGGTTGTGTCGGCCGCACCGCAGCTCCAGCCGCTCCGCTTCCTGTCGATATGCGTCCTTGATGAGGCCGATGACAGTGGTGTCATCGGCAAACTTGAGGTGTCGGGTTCGCTGAGGTGCAGTCGTTCGTGTAGAGAGAGAAGAGCAGCGGAGAGAGGACACAACCTTGGGGCGCCCCAGTGCTGATGCTGCGTGTGGATGAGGTGGCCTCCCCCAGCCTGACCTGCTGTGTCCTGCCTGTCAGAAAGCTGTAAATCCACTGGCAGATGGCAGGTGAGACGCTGAGCTGGAGAAGCTTGGATGAAAGGAGTTCAGGGGTGATGGTGTTGAACGCTGAGCTGAAGTCCACGAACAGGATCCTCGCGTAGGTCCCTGCACTGTCGAGGTGTTCTAGGATGAAGTGTGGCCCCATGTTGACCGCATCATCCGCAGACCTGTTCGCTTGGTAGGCAAACTGCAGGGGGTCCAGCAGGGGACCTGTGACGCTCTTGAGGTGGTCCGGCACGAGACGTTCAAAGGACTTCATGACCACAGATGTCAAAGCGACAGGCCTGTAGTCATTCAGACCCGAGATTGCAGGTTTCTTGGGGACTGGAATGATGGTGGAGCGTTTGAAACAGGATGGAACCTCGCACAGTTCCAAAGATCTGCTGAAGATCTGAGTGAAGATTGGAGCGAGCTGGTCCGCGCAGACTTTGAGGCAGGATAGGGACAGGTGGTCCGGGCCTGCCGCTTTGTTCATCTTTTGTTGTTTGAAGATGCGTCTCACATCCTGTTCGTGGTTAGGGTTAACGCAGGGGTCAGAGGTGTGATTGTGGTCGCGGGTGCGGCCGGGTGAGAAAGTGTCCTTTTCAAATCTGCAGTAGAAGGTCTTCAAGTCGTTGGCTAGTGTGCTATTGTTCTCAGCTTGGGGGGATCGTCGGTTGTAATTAGTCAGCGATTGGAATGCATGCCAGACTGATTTAGAGTCATTAGCGCTAAACTGTTTTTCCAACTTTGCTGCAATGTTCATTTCTTTAGTCAGCTGGTTTCTAGCTCGATTATACAGGGCCCTGTCCCCGCTCTGATATGCGTCCTCCTTAGCTTGGCGAAGCTGCTTAAGTTTAGCAGTGAACCACGGCTTTGTACGGTGAGCAACATTGTCCTTAAACTGTTGGACTATTTTCTCACACACTTGTTCACAAAGAGGTGAACCTCGCCCCACCTTTGCTTGCGAATGACTGAGCAATTCAGGGAAGCTCCTTTTCTACCCAATCATGGCCCCCACCTGTTCCCAATGAGCCTGTTCACCTGTGGGATGTTCCAAACAGAAGTTTGATGAGCATTCCTCAACTTTCTCCGTCTTTTTTGAAACGTGTTGCAGCCATAAAATTATAAGTTAATGATTATTTGCTAAAAACAATCAAGTTGAACAGTTTGAACATGAAATATCTTGTCTTTGTAGTGTTTTTGATAAAATATAGGTTGAACATGATTTGCAAATCATTGTACTCTGTTTTTATGCTTAACACAACATCCCAACTTCATTGGAATTGGGTTTGTATGTATTTAATTGCTGACGTATATCATTGCATCACATGAACAACAGCTAGTACCCCAAAATGGAAAATCATACAAACACAGCGGGGGAGCACCACATCCTCGCAAGCCTCAAGCATGAAAGCAAGAAACGTGGCTTAATCTCCCAAAAGTGAAAACATTTGATCAGGCGCAGTTTCAGGACATTAACTGACGTTCGGCCGGGAGACCCTCGTCATGGGTCATCCGACGTTATGACAGCCAGCCAAAGTCCACGTCTGTCACACAATGCCGCCTACAGAAACGTCTTTGTGATCTATACATACATTTGATCTTTTCACACATATAGACGTATACTATACGTTATGTGGTGCAACCAATTCAAAATTGAGCTGACGTATGAGGAAACGAATCTGCAAGAATTACTTTATGTGGGATGACCCGTTTGCCTTTCTTTCCTCAAGGAGGCATTTCAACGGTCGATTTTTTTAAACAAGCGTTCCAACAGATTTCACTTTCACTATTTTCAGTCATGAATATCCCAAAACGTCATCCATACTTTCAATACGGGCAAAAATGACACCATGGAAAACATGAGTTCAATGAGGAAATGTAATCGGCTCCTGCTCGTTATGTGTCAAACCGTGACAGACTGGCGTGTCCAAAATGTGGGCGGGCCAAAATCTGTCGGAAAATCAAATATTGCATCAGAAAACGATTCTATGACTACTGAGTCTATACTGGTGGACATCATTTATGAGCCCAGAACACTGGAATAAGTGCCCATGTTCTCACCTTTAACGAGTCCCTTGAAAGCATTTTGGCACCAGAGCTAATCCTAAACATTTGGCCGCCGGAGGCGTTTAGAAAATATATAGACAAGAAGAAGATACGATAAAAGCTGGTATACAGAATACAAGAATGTAGATTTTTTTTTTTTTTTTAAACATTTACATGAAAATATTCTTGATTACTGCTATTCTCACCAGCACACTTGTGTGTCTTAACCTGATACTTATAAGAGAATCTTTGGCCACAATCTGAGCAGGAAAAAGGTTTCTCACCAGTGTGCGTTCTTGTGTGCATTTTTAAGTATACGTCCCGCGTGAATCTTCGGCCGCAATCTGAGCAGGGAAAAGGTTTCTCACCAGTGTGGGTTCTTGTATGTATTTTTAAGGTTTCCTTCACAGAGAATCTTAGACCACAATCTGAGCAAGAAAAAGGTTTCTCACCAGTGTGGGTTCTTGTGTGCATTTTTAAGTGTCCCTTCTGAGTGAATCTTTGGCCACAGTCTGAGCAGGAAAAAGGTTTCTCACCAGTGTGCGTTCTTGTGTGTCTTTTTAAACTTCCCTTTTCAGAAAATCTTTGGCCACATTCTGAGCAAGAAAAAGGTTTTTCACCAGTGTGGGTTCTTGTGTGTATTTGTAACTTTTCCTTCAGAGTGAATCTTCGACCACAAACTGAGCAGGAAAAAGGTTGCTCACCAGTGTGTGTTCTTGTGTGTATTTTTAACTTCTCCTTCACAGAGAATCTTAGACCACAATCTGAGCAAGAAAAAGGTTTCTCACCAGTGTGGGTTCTTGTGTGTATTTTTAAGGTTTCCTTCACAGAGAAGCTTAGACCACAATCTGAGCAAGAAAAAGGTTTCTCACCAGTGTGGGTTCTTGTGTGTATTTTTAAGCTTCCCTTCTCAGAGAATCTCCGACCACAATCTGAGCAGGAAAAAGGTTTCTCACCAGTGTGGGTTCTTGTGTGTTTTTTTAAGTTTTTCTTCACAGAGAATCTTAGACCACAAAATGAGCAGGAAAACGGTTTATCACCAGTGTGTGTTCTTGTGTGATTTTTTAAGTTTCCCTTTCCAGAGAATCTCTGACCGCAAACTGTGCAGGAAAACGGTTTCTCACCAGTGTGGGTTCTTGTGTGTTTTTTTAAGTTTCCCTTTCCAGAGAATCTTTGACCGCAAACTGTGCAGGAAAATGGTTTCTCACCAGTGTGGGTTCTTGTGTGTAATTTTAAGCTTTCCTTCACAGAGAATCTTTGACCACAAACTGAACATGCAAAAGGTTTTTCTCCAGTGTGTGTTCTCACGTGCTGTTTCACACTGCTCTTATGAGCAAATGTTTTCCCACAATGAGAACATTTCCATCGTTTGTTGTCAGCGTGACGTGTCATATCACCTTCATACTGTTTATCATCATCATCATCATCATCAGTGTGGGGAGGATGTGACGTCATGTCGTCACAATCTGACAGTGCCGCTAAGAGTCCGTCTGCTGGTGATCCTCCACAGTGGTCTTCTCCGTCACCTTCTGTCTTCATGTGTTGACTTGAGCTGCTGCTTGGTGGCTCCGCCCCTCTGCTCTCCTCACTTTGACCTTCACCTTCAATCTTCAAAGGGACACCAGTCCATGGAAACTTGGTGATATCCTCCTCCTCCTCTTCCTGTTTGATGCGGGGGCACGCTTCTTCCTCCTCTTTTTTAATCGAAATGGACTCCTCTTCCTCTTTGATGTGGTGGACCTCCTTGTCCTCCACTTCCTCTTTAATGTGAGGGGGCTCTGGCTCCTGCCGCTCAGTACGAAGATCTTCAGCGATGTCTGCAAGACACAAGAAGACAAACACACATGGTTTGGTGAATCTTTTCTAATGATGTGACTTTAATGTGTATTATGGTTTAGATTTATATTCAAGGTTAATGTTGAAAGTTAGATGAGTTTGATATCTTGGAAATAATAAAATTCAGCAGGTCAACAACAACAACAACATGAAAAACAAGTATCAATAAAGGTAATACAGTGCACCCTTGCATACTCCCGGTTTGGCATTTGCAAATTTTTCTGCATTGCCTCTTGTAAAAAATAATTTCAGCAGCAGTGAAGTAAATACAAAAATATACAGTTCAAAAGAATTTTACAAAGCCTCCCTGCATTCATCCCAACATCGCCGTTTACAAAGTTTGTGAAGGATACGGTACATGATTGGGGCACCTGTTTTTAGGTTCTTATGAAGCCTTTTTTGCTTTTATGGAATGTCATATTTTGTAACTATGTCACTACATCACATTGTACAGTTTGCTTTGTTTGCATTTGCTTTCAATCAGCAATCATTTTTGAATAATTTCAAGTGACATATTATTCACAACTTGTTACGGTTTATTTATTCAATAGCATTTCTTGGCACTATCATCGCTACTCTCACATACAACATGTCGTGACAGTTTTACTGACAGAACCACACGAGAAATGTCAGGCTAAGTGATATTTTAAGCAAGTTAAAACATGATACATCAATGAAATCAATGTGGTTTCTTGCATCGGTTAATTCTGGATAATTTGACTTGGAGTGGGTTGCTGCAGCAGCCTCAAGAGCAAAAAACATTGGGATGATAAGTCTAGGGGTGTATCCCTATTCTGGCTGATGATGGAGGACGAAACCACGTTGTGTTAGTCAGTCTGCTCTGTTGAGCTTCACAATTTAACTCTTTCCGGCATCAACAGGCAGCTACTGTGTATATATAGGGCTGCACATACAAATTTTGGTCTGGTGCTCAATGGCGCGCCAGAGGTTGTTGCTTGGTGCTCTTTCTATCCCCACCCACCCACAGACCTCAGTGGCAGTTGCAAATGTGATTCTTGGCTCTATGACAATTACACTACTGCATTATTAATAGACGTACTCTATAACAAAATCTTGGAAGTGTTCTTTAGACGTTGTCACAATGTGTACTGTAACTTCATTTAGCCCTAACCTAATTAAATAGAGCTAACAAAAAAAAACATAATCTGGAAAAGGTTTATGGTCAGAAGGTCCATCCATCCATTTTCTGAACCGGTTACCCTCACTAGCGTCAGCTGACTTCGGGCGAGAGGCGGGGTCCACCCTGAACTGGTTCCCAGCCAATCGCAGGGCACATATAAAGACAAACAACCATTCACACTCACATTCACGCCTGTGGACAATTTAGAGTCTTCAATCAACCTAGCATGCGTGTTTTTGGAATGTGGGAGGAAACCGGAGTACCTGGAGAAAACTGGTCAGAAGGTAATTGCGCAAAATGGAAAGTACAATAATTGCGACATTCAAAAGCTTCTCATGACACTCCAATTGATTCACAAGAATTTATTAGCCATTTATGTTACTAAAGGCAAAGTTTTCCATCCATCCGTCCAATTTCTATCGCTTATCCGAGGTCGGGTGGCGGGGGCAATAGCTTTAACAGGGATCCCCAGACTTCTCTCTCCCCAGCCACTTCATCCAGCTCTTCCGGGGGGGATCCCTAGGCATTCCCAGGCCAGCCGAAAGACGTAGTCTCTCCGGCGTGTCCTGGGTCGTCCCCGGGGTCTCTTCCCGGTGGGACGTGCGCGGAACACCTCACCGGGGAGGTGCCCCAGCCACCTCATCTGGCTCCTCTCCATGTGGAGCAGCAGCGGCTCTAGTCTGAGATTCTCCCGGATTACCGAGCTTCTCACAACCATCTCTAAGGGAGAGCCCGGACACCCTGCGGAGGAAACTCATTTCGGCCGCTCGTATCCCGGATCTCGTTCTTTCGCTCACGACCCGCAGCTCGTGACCGTAGGTGAGGGGAGGACCGTAGATCCACCGGTAAATCGAGAGCTTTGACTAAAGGCAAAGTTTTATGTACAGAAATAGAACACAGGTCATTTTTATTTGCGTTTCCTTTGCAATAAAAAAGGACCTGGTCTGTCTAAAAGTGACACACTTATGGATACTATTGTTAACCTTTGTTCATATTTACAGATCTTTACAATTTGCATGATTTAAATGAGCATGAGTCTCCGTTTTCCATGCTGAGTAGCAAATTGTGTGACCGCTAGCCGGCGCGTTTGTGCCACACTGGAATAGCGCCAGCCCACCTCGGAGAAAATGTCTCGCCACAGGTTAGCAGCTGGGTGCGTAAGCTGGTTTTTACATCGCAGCTCTATGAGGCTGGTTGAGGGGGAAACAGTTTTAGTGTTTGGAAACCGGAGCAGCCGGAATACAAACAAGTGCACGTCTTCTCTCGCTTCCACTCAGGAGACAGCTCTGCTCAAAAAAAAAAAAAAAAAAAAAATTGGTCTGGTGCTCAAACGGGCAGAGGTTGTTGCTTCGTGCTCATTTTTTCATGACCCGCCGACCTCAATGGACGAACTAATGTTTGTTTGCGTGAACGCACTGAGAGCCATAAGCCATAAGTCGTACTCGTTATTTATTTTCGGGACAAATAAAGGACAAACCTTTTTTGTTAATGACCTCACAACTGTTTCTTCTCTTTTGAGATCTTTTTACATGTGCTTAACATTTTATTATTAGTCTGGGTCTGGGCCAGGTCACAGCTGGTGCAGCATACCTGTAGAAATGGACATTCATTTAGACACATTGTATATGATTTCATACCTTGCCTTCTCTATATATACTTATGTAATCATTTTAGATACTTATTTTATAATCCCTTGAAAAATTTTTTTTTTACTTCTCATTTATGGCCATAACCCACAAATGGTGAAAACATAGAACAGTGGTGAACTGTGTACATAAATGATCAAATGACCACACACACACACACACACACACACCTACTGACCATGACCATATTAGGGCATGTTTTTGTACTTGTGTTCATCCTCTTATACCATGTAATGTAAACGCCCACCAAATGTGAATAAAAAGAGCTGCGCAAGGACAGGCACCTCAGAGGAGTTGGGAGAGAAAAGCGCGGCGCTTGTTCTTGTAGCTGCTCTCACTTTGCAAAATGACGTAGTTGACTCAAGTTGTGATTCTTGCTTCTGTCTCCTTCCTTGGTGTGAGCGTGTTGGTTAAAATAACCCTGACATGAACCTTCCCGGGAGTGGCCGGCGGACCAAAATTACCCTAAGAGCGCAGCGACGACTCATTCGAGAGGCCACAAGAGACCCCACAACAACATCCAAAGAGCTGCAGGCCTCACTTGCCTCAGATAAGATCAGTGGTCATGACTCCACCATAAGAAAGAGAAAGCATGGCAGAGTTCCAAGACGAAAACCACTGCTGAGGAAAAAGAACACCAAAAATTCTGCTGTCCCCCCAAAAAATCCTGAAGGGGAATGTCCGGCCATCTGTTCGTGACCTCAAGCTGAAATGAACTTGGGTTCTGCAGCAGGAAAATGATCCAAAAGACACCAGCAAGTCCACCTCTGAATGGCACACCGCACACCAGCAAATAGCCGGTGAGGCCATGGAGAAAGCGCAACATCTGTGCAGTTGCTAACTAGCCGCTAGCTGTCGTCACAGACACGCTGCGACCTCCTGATTGGCTCAAACATGGAGGGTTTGACGACAAGTCTACTCCTGTCTTTATAAATCCTCCTCCTGCTGGTATTCCAAATTGTAGCTCCACGTTCAGCGTAAGCCCTCAATAAAAACTTTTTTTTGGACAATTTATGGTTTCCATCTTGTTGTAAATGGCATGTCTGTATTACAAAACATGAACAATCCAAATATGAATTTTAACTGACCGTCAGAAAATCCTTGCAATCTTGACCTTAAAAAAAGTTTTTAAAAAAGCAATCCTTAAAGATAAAATGCAAATGGATTGTACTAAAAAAAAGTAACTAAAACTGGACTTAAGCACTGATTCTTTTGCATACCACTAAACGAGCCATGTTGGTTTGGATTTTTTTCCTCCCTTAATAATATAAAACTTGATTTCAAAACTGCATTTTGTGTTGACTTGTGTTTACTAATATTTAAATTTGTTTAATGACGGAAATCATTTAAGTGCGACAAATATGCCCCAAAAAAAATAAAATAAAAAACCTTCCTTGAGCCGTCACCTTGTCGTGGTGGAGGGGTTTGTGTGTCCCAGTGATCCTAGGAGCTAAGTTGTCTGGGGCTTTATGCCCCTGGCAGGGTCACCCATGACAAACAGGTCCTAGGTGAGGGACCAGACAAAGCACGGCTCAAAGACCCCTAATGATGACGACAAACAATGGACTTCGTTGGCCCCATGGCCCCAAGGCGGGGACCTTGGCGATCCGTTTCCCGGCTACAGAAGCTGGCTCTAGGGACGTGGAATGTCACCTCTATGGCAGGGAAGGAGCCCGAGCTGGTGTGTGAGGTCGAGAAGTTCCGACTCGATATAGTCGGACTCGCCTGCACACAAAGCTTGGGCTCTGCTACCAGTCCTTTCGAGAGGGGTTGGACTCTCTTCCACTCTGAAGTTGCCCAGGGTGAGAGGCGCTGAGCAGGTGTGGGTATACTTATTGCCCCCCGGCTTGGCGCCTCTACGTTGGGGTTCACCCCGGTGGACGAGGGGGTAGCCTCCCTCCGCCTTCGGGTGGGGGAACGGATCCTGACTGTTGTTTGTGCCTATGCACCAAACAGCAGTTCAGAGTACCCACCCGTCCTTGGAGGGGGTGCTGGAAAGCACTCCCGCTGGGGACTCCATCGTTCTGCTGGGGGACTTCAATGCTCACGTGGGCAAAGAGAGTGAGACCTGGAAGGGCGTGATTGGGTGGAACACCCCCCCCCCCCCCCCGATCAGAACCCGAGCAGTGTTCTGTTATTGTACTTCTGTGCTCATCACAGATTGTCTTATAACGAACACCATGTTCAAGCATAAGGGTGTCCACACGTGCACTTGGCACCAGGACACCCTTGATAGCAGTTCGATGATCGACTTTGTGGTCGTGTCATCGGACTTGCGGCCGCAAATCTTGGACACTCGGGTGAAGAGAGGGGCGGAGCTGTCAACTGATCACCACCTGGTGGTGACTTGGCTCCGATGGTGGGGGAAGATGCCGGTCCTACGTGGCAGGCCCAAAAACGTATTCTGAGGGTCTGCTGAGAACGTCTGGCAGAATCCCCTCTCAGAAGGAGCTTCAACTCCCACCTCCGACAGAACTTTGCTCACGTTCCGGGGACAGGCGGGGGGACATCGAGTCCGAGTGGACCATGTTCCGCGCCTCCATTGCTGAGGCGGCCGACCGAAGCTCTGGCCGTAAGGTGGTCGATGCCTGTCGTGGCGGCAATCCCTGAACCCGTTGGTGGACACCAACGGTGAGGGATGCCGTCAAGCTGAAGGAGGAGTCCTATCGGGCCTTTTTGGCCTGTGGGACTCCTGAGACAGCTGATGGGTCCCGGCTAGCCAAGCGGAATGCAGCTCTGGTGGTCGCTGAAGCAAAACCTCGGGTATGGGAGGGGTTCGGTGAGGCCATGGAGAAAGACTTCCGGACGGCTTTGAGGAAATTCTGGTCTACCATCCGGCGTCTCAGGAGAGGAAATTAGTGCACCACCAACACTGTGTATAGTGGGGATGGGGCACTACTGACCTCGACTCGGGACATTGTGAGCCGGTGGGGAGAATACTTCGAAGACCTCCTCAATTCCACCGACACACCTTCCCATGAGGAAGCAGAGTGTGGGTTCTCTGAGGCGGGCTCTCCTATCTCTGGGTTTGAGGTCACCAAGGTCGTTAAAAAGCTCCTCGGTGGCAGGGCCCCGGGGGTGGATGAGATTCGCCCAGAGTTCCTAAAGGCTCTGGATGTTGTGGGGCTGTCCTGGTTGACACGCCTCTGCAACATCGCGTGGACATTGGGGACCGTGTCTCTGGATTGGCAAACTGGGGTGGTGGTCCCCCTTTTTAAGAAGGGGGACCAGAGGGTGTGTTCCAACTACAGGGGATCACACTCCTGCACCCCTGGTAAGGTCTATTCAGGGGTGCTGGAGAGGAGGGTCCGTCGGGAAGTCGAATCTCAGATTCAGGAGGAGCAGTGTGGTTTTCGTCCTGGCCGTGGAACAGTGGACCAGCTCTCCACCCTCGGCAGGTTCATCGAGGGTGCATGGGAGTTCGCCCAATCAGTCTACATGTGTTTTGTGGACTTGGAGAAGGCGTTCGACCGTGTCCCTCGGGGAGTCCTGTGAAGGGTGCTTCGGGAATATGAGGTACCGAACCCCCTGATACGGGCTGTTCGGTCCCTGTACGACCGGAGTCAGAGTTTGGTCCGCATATCCGGCCAAGGCTGCCCTTTGTCGCCAATTCTGTTCATAACTTTTATGAACAGAATTTCTAGGCGCAGCCGAGGCGTATAGGGGGTCCGGTTTGGTGGCCTCAGTATTGCATCTCTGCTTTTTGCAGATGATGTGGTTCTGTTGGCTTCATCAAGCCATGACCTCCAACTCTCATTGGAGCAGTTCGCAGCCGAGTGTGAAGCGGCTGGGATGAGAATCAGCACCTCCAAATCTGAGACCATGGTCCTCAGTCGGAAAAGGGTGGCGTGCCATCTCCAGGTCGGGGATGAGATCCTGCCCCAAGTGGAGGAGTTCACGTATCTCGGGGTGTTGTTCACGAGTGAGGGAAGAATGGAACGGGAGATGGACAGGCGGATCGGTGCAGCGTCTGCAGTGATGCGGACTTTGTATCGATCCGTTGCCGAAAGGCAAAGCTCTCAATTTACCGGTCGATCTACGTTCCTACCCTCACCTATGGTCACGAACGAAAGAACAAGATCCCGGATACAAGCGGCCGAAATAAGTTTCCTCCGCAGGGTGTCCGGGCTTTCCCTTAGAGAGAGGGTGAGAAGCTCGGTCATCCGGGAGGATCTCCGAGTAGAGCCGCTGCTCCTCCGCATCGAGAGGAGTTCCGGGCACGTCCCACCGGGAGGAGACCCCGGGGACGACCCAGGACACGCCGGAGAGACTACGTCCTTCGGCTGGCCTGGGAACGGCTCGGGATCCCCCCGGAGGAGCTAGATGAAGTGGCTGGGGAGAGGGAAGTCTGGGCGTCCCTGTTAAAGTTACTGCCCCCGCGACCCGACCTCGGATAAGCGGTAGAAAAATGGATGGAAGGATGGAAAATAAATAAAAACCCAGGAAGGGGGCAAACACTTTTCTCACCACTGAAGGTCAAATGCATTCTCCAAATTGTCCTCGGGTGTGAATGCGATTATGGGATGGGCGTTTGTCTATATGTTAACCTGTGACTGGTTGGCGACCAGTCCAGGGTGTGCCCCACCTCTTGCCACAAGTCAGCTGGGTTAGGCGCCATCGCTAAAAGGATAAGCGCTATCGAAAATGTATTAATGAATGGCTGGTTTGTATGCTCATGAAACCTCAACAAATGAACCTTTTTAAAGAAACAATAGGATGGAAGTCGTCTAGGTTTCATTTGGCCGTCACTATGACATATAGTTATGAATATTCCATTGAAATACGAGCACGGGATGAGTTTTCACACCAGATTAGTAGTTCGTAAGTCAACAAGCGAGAGTAAGAAAAGGACAAACCTGCTGTGTGGAACCCAACGCGAGGCTGCATGCGAACAGCGTCCGCAAGTTGACGTCGCGGCTCGTCCTCCTCTTTCGTTCCAGAAAGTTCCTTCTCGGACTTGGCCGTCGTTCTCGCACACATTTTCCCCCCCCACGCGATAATCACAACACCTTCACAGGCGATCTCCAATTTGCGATGCGTTGCCGACGAACGCGCGCGTCGCTTCGCTAGCGGCTAGCGAGCTAAGCTAAGCTAAGCTAAGCTAAGCTAACTAGGCCGAGGAGCTTCAACGTGCACCACCACCACCAAGAAGAGTTTATTTCAATGATGTTTTATTTCCTGAAAGTAGTGACGGACGAACGGTGTCGAGGTTTCGAGCCGCTCGCAACTCATTCGGGAAGAATTAATTCGCGGAGCGAATCGGTGCTTCGGAGCTCGTGGCGTCCGACCGAATGTCACGTGACCGTTGCCGTTTGAAGCCTGCCACGTCACCACGTGTCTCGAGAGCTCCAACCGGATTGGTTGCTGTCATGTGACGAGGAGCCGCCCGGAGAAATGGTTCATTTTGGAATGAAAACTTGTCAGTGCATCTGTGTGCCCTTTTGTTTCTGTTCACAAGTCATCGCTATATCATCAAGATGCACTCGTGACCAACATATTTACTTGGTGGAATCCAGCTTTTTAACTTCGCCTGTTCAAATTCACACAGGACGATAATAAATCAATAATATAGCGACCAACATCGTATTTCGTCGTCGCAAAGCAACAAATAATTTCATTTTATTTCTCTCAATGTCTTATTTTTGCTTGCAATTCAATAAATATCGTATGACTTTTGTATACTAAAGTTACGCAAAATACTATTTTCCCAACTGCGCTCCGCCCGTTGCTCGCCCAAATGCCGCATTTCTGTGTCGTCATTTCCTTCTACCTCATTTTTAGCGCGCCACCGATGGGGCCGGCGAGGGAAATGAATACGATGGAAACTCAATGTAAAAAAATACAATATAGAAAAATACAGCAAGATGTGTGGTGCTCATTGAGTTAGGTCGAGTTTTTTTTTTTTTTGTGATAATTGTGCAGAGTTCTCTCGCAATGAGAGCAGTTTGAATGACTTATAGAACAATAGTCCGGTCCAATGACCATTGTGCAAAGGGTGCCGAGACTTCAAGAAATGTATGCAGTTTAAAGTAGTGACTAGTCGTGCAATAATCTGGGACAATGTAGATTGTGCAAATGGTGCAGATGCTCCTCAGGCATGAGTGGCCAGTATTGGTCAACAACAGATATGCAAATAGTGCAGCGTGGCGAGAAGTTGATTACAAGAGGGAAGAAGCTGGTATGTCACTGATGGTGTAGTGGTCCACTCGCCTGACTTTGGTGCAGGCAGCGAGGGTTCAGTTCCCACTCAGTGACGGTGGGAGTGTGAGTGCGAATGGTCGTCCGTGTCGATATGTGCCCTGCAACTGACTGGCGACCAGTTCGGGGCGTGGTCCGCCTTTCGCCCGGAGTCAGCTGGGATAGGCTCCAGCACGCCCGCGACCCTGCTGAGGAGAAGCGGCTCAGAAAATGGATGGATGGAAGGTTACTAAATACCAAGAAAAAAATATTTTTGTATTAATATTCAATTGAATTGTTGGTGTGCTCATCAAACACCTGATTGGAACACCCCACAGGTGAACAAGCCAATTGGGAACAGGTGGGTGCCATGATTGCTTCCCTGAATTGCTCAGTCGTACACAAGCAAAGATGGGGCGAGGTTCACCTCTTTGCGAACAAGTGCGTGAGAAAATAGTCCAACAGTTTAA
Source organism: Phyllopteryx taeniolatus (assembly GCF_024500385.1). NCBI lineage: Eukaryota > Metazoa > Chordata > Actinopteri > Syngnathiformes > Syngnathidae > Phyllopteryx > Phyllopteryx taeniolatus. The sequence continues at coordinate 65,263 of NW_026903294.1, forward strand.
GGACAATGTTGCTCAACGGACAATTGCAAGGAATTGAGGGATTTCATCATCTACGGTCCATAATGTCATCAAAAGTTCTCATCTGTGAAGGCACCATTAATGCTGAAAGGTACATACAGGTTTTGGAGAAACATATGCTGCCATCCAAGCAATGTCTTTTTCGTGGACGTCCCTGTTATTTCAGCAAGACAATGCCAAAGCACATTCTGCGTGTGTTACAACAGCGGGGCTTCGTAGTAAAAGAGTGCTGAACTGTTGAACAGTTGAAACTGTACATCGAGCGAGAATGGGAAAGAATTCCACCGACAAAGCTTCAACAATTAGTCTAGCCAACAACTTGAATACCTTCTACTGCAGATTTGAAAAGGACACTTTCACACCCATCCGGCCGCACACCCGACCGCCATCACACCTCTGACTTCTGCGTTTACCATCCACGAACAGGATGTGAGACGCATCTTCAAACAACAAAAGATTAACAAAGGGGCAGGCCCAGACCACGTGTGCCCATCCTGCCTCAAAGTCTGCTCGGACCAGCTCGCTCCAGTCTTCACTCAGATCTTCAATAGATCTCTGGAACTGTGCGAAGTTCCATCCTGTTTCAAACGCTCCACCATCATTCCAGTCCCCAAGAAACCTCCAATCTCGGGTCTAAATGACTACAGGCCTGTCGCTTTGACAGCTGTGGTCATGAAGTCCTTTGAACGTCTCGTGCCGGACCACCTCAAGAGCGTCACAGGTCCCCCGCTGGACCCCCTGCAGTTTGCCTACCGAGCAAACAGGTCTGCGGATGATTCAGTCAACATGGGACTGCACTTCATCCTTGAACACCTCGACAGTGCAGGGACCTACACGAGGATGCTGTTCGTGGACTTCAGCTCAGCGTTCAACACCATCATCCCTGAACTCCTTTCATCCAAGCTTCTCCAGCTCAGCGTCTCACCTGCCATCTGCCAGTGGATTTACAGCTTTCTGACGGGCAGGACACAGCAGGTCAGGAGGTCAGGCTGGGGGAGGCCACCTCATCCACACGCAGCATCAGCACTGGGGCGCCCCAAGGTTGTGTCCTCTCTCCGCTGCTCTTCTCTCTCTACACGAACGACTGCACCTCAGCGAACCCGACTGTCAAACTCCTGAAGTTTGCAGATGACACCACTGTCATCGGCCTCATCAAGGACGGTGACGAGTCTGCATATCGACAGGAAGCGGAGCGGCCGGAGGTGCGGTGCGGCCGACACAACCTGGAGCTGAACACGCTCAAGACTGTAGAGATGATCGTGGACTTCAGGAGGCATCCTTCGCCACAGCTGCCCCTCACGTTGTCCAGCTGCCTTGTGTCAACCGTCGAGACCTTCAAGTTCCTGGAAATTACAATCTCTCAGGACCTGAGGTGGCCGACCAACATCAAAAGGCCCAGCAGAGGATGTACTTCCTGCGGCTTCTGAGAAAGCACGGCCTGCCACGGGAACTGCTGAGGCGGTTCTACACAGCGGTCGTCGAATCAGTCCTGTGTTCTTCCGTCACAGTCTGGTTTGGCGCTGCTACAAAAAAGGACAAACTCCGACTGCAACGGACAATCAAAACTGCCGAAAGGATCGTCGGTACCCCCCTACCCACCCTTGAGGACTTGCACGCTGCCACAACTAAGACAAGGGCGTGCAAAACCCTCTCGGACCCTGTCTCCAAAGTGTTCTCTGTCAATCGACCGCCTGTTGTCGTACTCGAGCGGCTCCAACTACCGGAGACAAAACCCTTGTGTGTTTTTTGGACATGCTTGGCAAATAAAGATGATTCTGATGTTCAAAGAAAAGGTGATGTAACACAGTGGTAAACATGAGCCTGTCCAGCTTTTAATTCTATTTAAAAAAAGCCATAAAAGTTCATTATTATTTGCTAAAAACAATCAAGTTGATCAGTTTGAACATTCAATACATCGCAAGCACTTTGGTTTGGACGGTTTCCAATGGATTCAAGACATTTCTATTCTTTTCAATGGAGAAAATGAATTTGCTATAGAAGCAAATTGAGTCAACCTCACTGTTTTATTAAGACGCACATATACACTTTACAATTTATCACCAAAAGTCGAAGCTTCTTTCCAGTCGATTTCAATCAATCATTCACTCATTTGATATTGACATCACTCTAACATTCGACAAAATGCACGCATTGATGAAAGAAAGTCCATGTTTCACTCACAAGTTCATTTTCTGCATTTCTTACTCAGGAAAATTAAACTGGCATTCATTTCCAATAATAATATGTTTTAGAGCAATTGGTCGACAACAAATTCACCAAAAAATCGAAAATTGAAAAGCGCTGGCATTGCTGGAATAATGTACTATACTATAAAGTGGCAGTAATTGGTCATATTTTATATATCGTAGCTGTCAGGTGGAATCCTCTCACCTTGAAAATGATATCCTTTCAGGAAAAAAAATAAAATACAGCTTGCTTGAGTTTCCAAACATTTGTTGACATATATCTATTGCATTACATGAACAACAGCTTGTACCCCAAAATTATGTTCCATCACTAATTTAATGTGCTGCAAAATTGCAAATTTATTAGGGTGTCATCATGAAAATCATACAAACACAGCGGGGGAGCACCACATCCTCGCAAGCCTCAAGCATGAAAGCAAGAAACGTGGCTTAATCTCCCAAAAGTGAAAACATTTGATCAGGCGCAGTTTCAGGACATTAACTGACGTTCGGCCGGGAGACCCTCGTCATGGGTCATCCGACGTTATGACAGCCAGCCAAAGTCCACGTCTGTCACACAATGCCGCCTACAGAAACGTCTTTGTGATCTATACATACATTTGATCTTTTCACACATATAGACGTATACTATACGTTATGTGGTGCAACCAATTCAAAATTGAGCTGACGTATGAGGAAACGAATCTGCAAGAATTACTTTATGTGGGATGACCCGTTTGCCTTTCTTTCCTCAAGGAGGCATTTCAACGGTCGATTTTTTTAAACAAGCGTTCCAACAGATTTCACTTTCACTATTTTCAGTCATGAATATCCCAAAACGTCATCCATACTTTCAATACGGGCAAAAATGACACCATGGAAAACATGAGTTCAATGAGGAAATGTAATCGGCTCCTGCTCGTTATGTGTCAAACCGTGACAGACTGGCGTGTCCAAAATGTGGGCGGGCCAAAATCTGTCGGAAAATCAAATATTGCATCAGAAAACGATTCTATGACTACTGAGTCTATACTGGTGGACATCATTTATGAGCCCAGAACACTGGAATAAGTGCCCATGTTCTCACCTTTAACGAGTCCCTTGAAAGTATTTTGGCATCAGTGCTAATCCTAAACATTTGGCCGCCGGAGGCGTTTAGAAAATATATAGACAAGAAGAAGATACAATAAAAGCTGGTACACAGACTACAAGAATGTAGATTTTTTTTTTTAAACATTTTCATGAAAATATTCTTGATTATTGCTATTCTCACCAGCACACTTGTGTGTCTTAACCTGATACTTATAAGAGAATCTTTGGCCACAAACTGAGCAGGAAAAAGGTTTCTCACCAGTGTGGGTTCTTGTGTGTATTTTTAAGCTTCCCTTCTCAGAGAATCTCCGACCACAATCAGAGCAGGAAAAAGGTTTCTCACCAGTGTGGGTTCTTGCGTGTCTTTTTAAGTCTCCCTTCTGAGTGAATTTTTGACCACAAACTGAGCAGGAAAAAGGTTTCTCTCCAGTGTGGGTTCTTGTGTGTTTTCTCAAGTTTCCCTTGACAGAGAATCTTTGACCACAAAGTGAGCAGACAAAAGGTTTCTCACCAGTGTGTGTTCTTGTGTGTATTTTTAAGCTTTCCTTCTCAGAGAATCTCTGACCACAAACTGTGCAGGAAAAGGGTTTCTCACCAGTGTGCGTTCTTGTGTGTTTTTTTAAACTTCCCTTTTCAGAAAATCTTTGGCCACAATCTGCGCAAGAAAAAGGTTTCTCACCAGTGTGGGTTCTTGTGTGTATTTTTAACTTTTCCTTTTCAAAGAATCCTTGACCACAAATTGAGCAGGAAAAAGGTTTCTCTCCAGTGTGCGTTCTTGTGTGTACTTTTAAGCTTCCCTTCTGAGTGAATCTTCGACCACAAACCGAGCAGGAAAAAGGTTTCTCACCAGTGTGGGTTCTTGTGTGTCTTTTTAAGTTTTTCTTACCAGAGAATCTCTGACCGCAAACTGTGCAGGAAAAAGGTTTCTCACCAGTGTGGGTTCTTGTGTGTAAATTTAAGCTTTCCTTCACAGAGAACCTTAGACCACAAAATGAGCAAGAAAAAGGTTTCTCACCAGTGTGGGTTCTTGTGTGTCTTTTTAAGTATACCTTCAACGAGAATCTTTGGCCACAAACTGAACATGCAAAAGGTTTTTCTCGAGTGTGTGTTCTCACATGCTGTTTCAAACTGCTCTTATGAGCAAATGTTTTCCCACAATGAGAACATTTCCATCGTTTGTTGTCAGCGTGACATGTCATATCACCTTCATACTGGTTATCATCATCATCAGTGTGAGGAGGATGTGACATCATGTCGTCACTATCTGATAGTGGAGCTAAGAGTCCGTCTGCTGGTGATCCTCCACAGTGGTCTTCTCCGTCACCTTCTGTCTTCATGTGTTGACTTGAGCTGCTGCTTGGTGGCTCCGCCCCTCTGCTCTCCTCACTTTGACCTTCAGCTTCAATCTTCAAAGGGACACCAGTCGATGGAAACTTGGTGATGTCCTCCTCCACTTCCTGTTTGATGTGGGGGAGAGCTTCTCCCTCCCCTTTTTTAATCAAAATGGGCTCCTCTTCCTCTTTGATGTGTTGGATCTCTTCGTCCTCCACTTCCTCTTTAATGCGAGGGGGCTCTGGCTCCTGCCGCTCAGTACGAAGATCTTCAGCGATGTCTGCAAGACACAAGACGACAAACACATAAGGTTTGGTATATATGTTCTCATGTTGTGACTTTAATGTTGTCTATTATGGTTTAGGTAAAAATTATATTTAAGGTTAATGTTGAAAGCCAGATGAGTTTGATATATTGGAAATAATACAATTTGGCAGGTCAACAACAACAATAGAATGTGAAAGGCTAAAATAATAAAGTTAGTCAAAACAAGTATCAATAAAGGTAATACAGTGGACCCCTGCATACTCCCGGTTTGGCATTTGCAAATCTTTCTGTATCGGTTTTTTTTTTTTTTTTTATGTAACAGTGGCCTCTTGTAAAAATAATTTTTGCAGTAGCGAATACAAAAATATACAGTTCAAAATAATTTTACAATGCCTCACCGCTTTCATCCCAACATCGCCGTTTACAAAGTTTGTGAAGGATACTGTACATCATCAGTGTCAAACTGGTGGCCCGGGGTCCAGATTCGGCCCGCAAAACCAAATTATGTGCATCTACTTCGTGTTTCCAGCTAAAATACCAAGATTGCAAATTGCCTTCACTTTTAATAAATAGTGAGATATCGGAAGCATTTTGTTTGTTACCGATGCTCTTTTTAAAATAAATTCAATAATACTGTAGTCCAGTGCTTCTCAATTGTTTTCTGTTACGACCCCCCCCAGGAAGAAGAAGAAAAGAATTTGCGACCCCCCCCAACCGCAGCCCTCGCGAGTACACCTCTATATAACATTGTATATAAAGGATAGTCTCATCTAATCCTTATAAACATTTAAGAAAGTACAAAAAAAAGATATAGATCAACTTACAATAAAGAATAAATTTATTCATGTTGTTTTCTGTCTGTAACAGAAAAAGTGCATCAATTTCCCTGAACTCGAAGAGCGAGAGCAACGACAGCACCACTGCCATCTACTGCAGTGGATGTGCAATTACACGTTATTCTCGTTCGGCAAATCATGTTCTTCAGGGTCTCACACGCCCCCCATGGCATCGCAACACGACCCCCCAGGGGGTCCCACCCCACTATTTGAGAAGCTTTTATTCAGCTTTCAATCAGTCCCTCTTTGAATTATTTCAAGTGACATAATATTCACAACTTGTTACTTTTGATTGATTTATCTTTCTATCAGACTGGACTGTCTCCGTGAGCGGTCGGAGAAGGCCGACATGGCCTTCTGTGAGCTAAAGAAACTTCTTTCCTCAGCTCCTATCCTTGTTCATCCGGATCCACAGAAGCAGTTCATAGTTGAGATCGATGCATCAGAGGCGGGGGTTGGTGCGGTGCTGTGTCAGGGATCCCAGACTGATGGTAAGGTCCACCCTTGCGCCTTCTTTTCGCAAGTTGTCTCAGGCGGAGAAAAATTAGGGGATCGGAGACCGGTAGCTCTTGGCGGTGAAGATACCGTTGGAGGAATGGCGGCATCTCCTGGAAGCACCCATTCATCATGTGGACCGACCACAAGAATTTGGAATAAATCCGCTCTGCTAAGAGGCTGAGATCCCGTCAAGCCAGGTGGGCATTGTTTTTTTAACCGCTTCACCTTTACCTTGTCCTATTGCCCAGGGGCCAAGAACACCAAGGCAGGTGCCTTGTCCCGCCAGTTCGCCTCGAGAGTGTCAAGAATGATCCAGATCCCATCTTGTCTCCCCGTTGCTTTCTGGGCTCATTCACATTAGAAATAGAAACGCTGGTAAAGGAGGCCCAGGAAGAACAAGCTGATCCTGGTGGGGGTCCCCGGAATTCCCTGTTGGTCCCCGATTCGGTCCGCCCCCAGGTGCCACAGCGGGCCGACTTACCCGTCACCCTGGAATCCGCAGAACGTCGGCCTTCCTCCATCAACGCTTCTGGTGGCCCACCATGGAAGATGACACCCGGTCCTTGCTTTACTGTGTCCGCTTCCCATTCCCGGATGCCATTGGTCGCACATCGCCCTGGACTTCATTTCTGGGCTTCCCCCCGTCAAATGGGAACACAGTCATTCTCACTTTTCCAAAGCAGCACACTGCCTGGCACTTCCCAAGCTTCCATCTGCCAAGGAGACTGCCGACCTGTTGGTCCAGCACGTTTTCTGCCTGCACGTCATCCCATCTGATATAGTCTCTTGACAAGGGACCCCAATTCACCTCACAGGTTTGGAGAGCGTTGTGCACAGCGCTTGGTATAGGTGTTAGTCTATCCTCCTCAGACTAACGGGCAATGTGAGCGCACCAATCAACAGCTGGAGACGGCGCTCCGTTGCATACCTCAGTCTTCGTGGAGCACCCACCTTGCCTGGGTTGAGTATGCCCATAATTCGCTGCCCAGCATCTCCTTGGCCATGTCCCCTTTTCAGTGCTCCTTAGGCTACCAACCTCCACTGTTCCCATCGGAGGAGCATGAGCTTGCAGTCCCTTCAGTGCAGACCCACATACGCCGGTGCTCCAAGGTCCGGAAGCAGGCCCGCGCCGCCCTTCTCCGGTCCTCTGCCATGTCTCAGGTACAAGCCAACCGTCGCCGCATCCCTGCGCCTGCTTACATGGTTGGTCAAAAAGTGCGGCTCAGTACAAAACATCGATCACTCAAGGTTGAATCCAAAAAACTGTCCCCCAATTCATTGGCCCCTATGAGATTATGGCTGTGGTAGGGCTCCCTGCCTCTCTCCGCATTCACCCCGCCTTCCATGTTTCCCAGATAAAACCTGCTTCGTCCGGTCCTTAACACATTTTTCTGACAAACTTCGCCACTTGCAATACATTTTTTCCCCCCCACCAACATGACGTGATTCAAAATGTAGACACTTGCAAAGCAAAGCAAAGCAAATGTATTTATATCGCGCATTTCATACACAAGGTGCTTTACATGAATAAAAGCATTTAAAAACAATTTAAAAAAAAAAAAAACGATTTCAAAGAAAATAAAAACAATTAAAACAGCGTACAGTGTAAGAACTATCATTTAAAAGTGGAAATGCTTGAAAAAAGAAGACTTTTTAACCTGGAGTTAAAACCATTCACGCTTGGGGCTGACGTCACTCTTATTCCATTTTTGTGCAGCAGAATAACGAAACGCAGCTTCGCCATGTTTTCTTTGGACTCTGTGCTCCACTATTTGACCCGAGTGTCCATCTCAGAGCCCGACTGGGTTTACAACACCGATTCCAATGAAGTTGGAACGTTTAGTGTCCTCAGTTCCCAAACGGTGATTGAATGTTGTTCAAAGAAAAGGTGATGTAACACCGTGGTAAACATGACCCTGTCCCAGCTTTTTTTGGAACCTGTAGCAGCCATAAAATTCAAAGTTCATGATTATTTGCTAAAAACAATCAAGTTTATCACGTTGAACATTCGTGATGTACATTGTACACTAACCATTTGGCCACGGGTTAAGATCATCGTTGCCACCGTGAGGGACCGAGGTTCAAGACCCCGACTGGATGGTCAAAATGAAAGTTCTGAAGAAGTTGACCCATGGGTAGCATATACAGGCTGAACAGGAGGGGTCCAAGAACTGACCCTTGAGGGACCCCATAGGTCATTGCCATTCGATGAGATTGAACACTTCTAATGGTTACAAAACAACTGCTGCTCCTCCAGGTAGGACCTGAACCATTGAAGGACTGTTCATTTAGTCCTACCCACGTTTCCAACCTGTTCAGCAGTATATTATGATCCACCTTATCAAACGCGGCACTGAGATCCAACAACACCAGGACTGACACCTTTCCCGAGTCAGTATTCAACCTTATATCATTTAGCACTTTGATAAGAGCAGATTCTGTACTGTGATGAGTTCAGAAACCTGATTGAAATTTGTCAAAAAGTCAAGAAATTGCTGAGTTGGTTAAAAACGACTCTCTCAACAATCTTGGCTATGAAAGGGAGATTTGAGATGGGTCTATAGCTTGCTAACATGGAAGCGCCCAATGTTCTACTTTTCAGAAGAGGCTTCATTGGTTGTCTGAACCTTTGGAATCATCCGTAATTCAAAGAACACACAAAAATGGTCAGAAATAGCCATATCCTCCATTTCAATTGATAGAATTTCAACACCCTTCGATGACCAGGTCTAAGATGTGACCTTGAGTGTGGGTTGGACTCCTAATATGTTGAGAGAGCTCAAAAGTGTCTCGTCGAGCAGAGAGTTCTTTCGATGTTCTTGTCAACATGAATGTTAAAGTCTCCCGTTATGACCAAATAGTTGTAGTCAGTAGAAATAACTGAAAAATCCTCCATCAATTTTTCTACTGTATTTTGGAGGTCTATAAATTATTAAAACAATAACTTTGGGTCACCTTGAACTCAAAAAAACAGAGATACAGTGGGTACGGGAAGTATTCAGACCCCCTTAAATTTTTCACTCTTTGTTGTATTCCAGCCGTTTGTTAAAATCATTTAAGTTCCCTTTTTTTCCGAATGAATGTACACGCAGTATTGACGGGGGAAATGGAATTGTTGAAACTTTTGCAGATTTAGTCAAAAAGAACAACTGAAATATCACAGAGCCAGAAGTGTTCAGACCCTTTGCTGTGACGCTCATCGGGTTTGCCACACGATCGCAGCTCTGCTCAACTGAAGTGAGGAAGGAACGAAACATTTCATGAAGTGATTCTTTAGTACGTTCACTCAAAAGATTGGGAATGTTTGTTTTCCCTTAAGGCTAATCAAAATGTTAGAGTTAATGTAATTTCTCGTGTATAATGCGCACCCATGTATAATACGCACCCCCTAAGTTGACCTAAAAATTCTGGAAAACCCTTCTACATATGTATCATGCATTTTTTCAATGCATGATTTTGCTTCTAGCCATATGTTCACAACAAAGTATTATCTCTATTTTGTTCGGGTTTTTTTTCAAATAGTTATTTGGAAGTGAAGCACTTGGTTTGAACACTTAATCCTTTTTTTAATTGACTTGCTCTTAGTTTGAAACTCACGGCCCTACTTTGATTTAGTAAATCAGAAAACACACAGTTGTGCTCTTAGGTTTGATGACCCAGGCAGAATTTGTAAAATGGGTACAATTCTTTCAAGAAAACATGAAGGACCAGGCGAAACACATTTAATTGTATTTTAATGGGATTCAAATGAAACAGTCAAGCATTTCAGGAAAAAGCATGATCATTAAACATTACATAACCATAAAGAAATTAATGATGGCTGTTGTTCAGTCATCAGTCATATTTAAAAATAATAATAACGAATAAATAAATATTTCACAATTTCTGCCAGGGTATGTAAACTTATCAGCACAAATGTACACATCTGCAGTCATATGTACCCCTGTCATATTGGAATATAACCACTAGGTGGCGGTGGCATTTCCAAATGAAAGTGTACAGCACACACAAACAAACAACCATCCGCACTCACATTCACACCTACGGGCAATTTAGAGTTGTCAATTAACCTAGCATGCATGTTTTTGGGGATGTGGGAGGAAAGCGGAGTGCCCGGAGAAAAGCCACGCAGGCACGGGGAGAACATGCAAACTCCACACAGGCGGGGCCGGGGATTGCGTGCCCTGCGATTGGCTGGCAACCAGTTCGGGGTGTACCCCGCCTCCTGCCCGATGACAGCTGGGGTGGGCTCCGGCACGCCCGCGACCCGCGTGAGGAGAAGCGGCTCAGAGAAAAGATGGATGGATGGCTGTTTAATTGCATCATAAAGAGTTGCGTCGACAACGCCAGTTCCATTTGATTTGCAAATCATCTTCTACGTATATTGAATTGAATACAATACAAAGACAAGACATTGAATGCTCAAACGGATAAAACTAAAATTGTTTTTAGCAAATAATCATGAACTTAGAATTTGATGGCTGCAACACGTTCCCAAAAAAGCTGGGACAAGTGGCAAAAAAAGACGGAGAAAGTTGAGGAATGCTCATGAAAGACCTGTTTGGAACATCCCACAGGTGAACAGGCTCATTGGGAACAGGTGGGGGCCATGATTGGGTAGAAAAGGAGCTTCCCTCAATTGAATTGCTCAGCCATTCACAAGCAAAGACGGGGCGAGGTTCACCTCTTTGTGAACAAGTGCGTGAGAAAATAGTCCAACAGTTTAAGGACAATGTTCCTCAATGTACAATTGCCAGGAATTTCGGGATTTCATCATCTGCGGTCCATAATGTCATCAAAAGGTTCAGAGAATCTGGAGAAATCACCGCATGGAAGCGGCAAGGCCGAAAACCAACATCGAATGCCCGTGACCTTCGATCCCTCAGGCGGCACTGCATCAAAAACCGACATCCATGTGTAAAGGATATCACCGCATGGGCTCAGGAACACTTCAGAAAACCAACGTCAGTTCGGCGCTACATCCGGAAGTGCAAATTAAAACTCTACTATGCAAAGCAAAAGCCATTTATCAACACCACCCAGAAACGCCGCCGGCTTCTCTGGGCCCGAGCTCATCTAAGATGGACCGGTGCAAAGTGGAAAAGTGTTCTGTGGTCCGACGAGTCCACATTTCAAATTGTTTTTGGAAATTGTGGACGTCGTGTCCTCCGGGCCAAAAAGGAAAAGAACCATCCGGACTGTTATGGACGCAAAGTTCAAAAGCCAGCAACTGTGATGGTATGGGGCTGTGTTAGTGCCAATGACATGGGTAACTTACACATCTGTGAAGGCACCATTAATGCTGAAAGGTACATACAGGGTTTGGAGAAACGTACGCTGCCATCCAAGCAACGTCTTTTTCATGGACACCCCTGCTTGTTTCAGCAAGACAACGCCAAACCACATTCTGCACGTGTTACAACAGCGTGGCTTTGTAGCAAAAGAGTGCGGGTACGAGACTGGCCTGCCTGCAGTCCAGACCTGTCTTCCATTGAAAATGCGTGGCGCATTATGAAACGTAAAATACCTCAACAGAGACCCCGGACTGTTGAACAGCTGAAGCTGTACATCAAGGAAGAATGGGAAAGAATTCCACCGACAAAGCTTCAACATTTCGTGTCCTCAGTTCCCAAACGTTTAGCGAATGTTGCTCAAAGAAAAGGTGATGTAACACCGTGGTAAGCCTGAGCCTGTCCCAGCTTTCTTGGAACGTGTTGCAGCCATCAAATTCCAAGTTAATGATGATTTGCTCAAAACAATACATTTGATCAGTTTGAACACGAAATATCTTGTCTTTGTAGTGTCTTCAATTCAAACGTGATTTGCAAATCATTGTATTCTGTTTTTCTTTACGTTGAACACAACGTCCCAACTCCATTGGAATTGGCCTTGTCATTCAAACTACCATGCAGCCTTTCAAGAGACCTGGCACCTTTATGCAGAATGCTTTGAAAGACACAGCCGATGAATGCCACTCGCAGGCCAAGAATTCCATGGATGCCAACTGGTCCGCACGTTGTGTAGACTGCTTAATGTGCGTGATGACGTCTTTACTCCAATGAGAGTAGGCTAACAGAATTGTTAACCGTTTTTTGATTCGCAGTTTGGCCGTCGGGGTGGCCAGCCCCCTGTCTCTAGTTCTGCCCCTGTCACAGACGCACATAGTACACATTATTGCACGCTAATGAGGTTGCATGAAACGGGGCCGGCAAGAATACACAGGAAAATCCTGCAAATTAGAATGCGTGCAACAAGTGAACCCACCTGCTCTGCGTAGCACAATTCGCGGCTGCAGATTGAACGCAGCGTCCAGAAGTTGACCTTTTGGCTCCTTCTCCTCTTTCGGGCCCCAAAGTTCCTCCTCGTACGCCGCTGTCCTCCTCGCACACATTTTCGCTCTACGTTGGAGGGATGAGAAAAGCGAGTGCAAATCAGATGTGAAACAAATATATCAAGATTGAGATTTGGACATTGTGGGGACGTGAATTAAAACGTCAACAGCAAGAAAACAGCAGAACGTGTAATTATGCATTGTACCAAACATGCGACAGAAAGAAGAAGTGAACATTTGTGAGTGACAATTTGTGGAAACATGACAGACATTCTACAAAAGGATTCACAATTCAGATCAGGATGACAATAATAACGAATGTTACAGGATATTATTTCAGTATCTCAGACAAACAACGCTAATAGAATGTAGTCGTTGTGTTTTGGTTTTTTTTCTCCTTCATTTAAAAAAAAAAAAAAAAAAACATTGAAGGGTTTTTATTAGATATTCTTACTAAAGGAGAACACTTTAGTCCCGCTTGATCTCTGCTTCGCGAAGTGTTGATCACAAACGCGTCTCTTTGTTAGCAAGCTAAGCTAGGCTAGGCTAGGCTAGGCTAGGCCGAGCAGCTCCAACCGGACACGAGACGACTCCAACCGGACACGAAGATGGCACGAGTGACGTTTTCGGCCACTAAAGTCGCGATCAGGGGCGTCAAGCGTCGAGGATTCCCAACATTCGGTCGCAAATTCGGCAAGATTTGATGAAGCGCGATCGTCCGTCCTGCTGCATCGCGAGATGTGAAAGGAGCCCGATTACCCATGATCCTTTGGGGCGGAACTATTTCAAGCGACAGGACAGAACAATTTCTTGTCCGAATTTGTGTTTTTCACATTTTGTCAAGAACGTCACTCGGGACCACGATTGCAGTACATTATGTAAAGGGATTAAAATGATAATCACGACTCTATCAATCAATGATGGCTTCAAGATTTGTGATTTGATATCAAAAACAAAGTGGAGAGGGACACGAGTGTGGCTTTTTCTCACGACACCAGATGTGAGCCCATGTGCTGACATCCTTTACACATCGATGTCGGTTTTTGATGCAGCGGGATCGAAGGTCACGGGCATTCAACGTCGGTTTTCGGCCTTGCCGCTTCCATGCGGTGATTTCTCCAGGTCACAGTTTTCACTGAAGGCTTCGCGCATTTAAGTTCTTGCCTCTATGTTGGTACTACGTGAATTCATATGACCCCAGGGCTGCACGGGATGCGTTTTTTTCCCGTAGTGCAGCAGTGGTCGAAAACGTTCTTTTCCCTGGTCGGACAGTCGATGTGCTGCTTGTATTTACGGAGTTCGTGGTGGAGTTCAGCTTTGTTAAAGTCCCCGAGAATAATGAGGGCTGAGTCCGGGTGTTTTTTTTCCAATTTCGTTAGCAGTGCGGAGTTGCGGAGTTTCACCTGAATGCCGGCTCGCTTCCCTCTGTGGCGTCGCCGCCGTTTCCACGTGCCGAGGACCGCGATCGCTGCTCCGGTGAGTAACTCGGGGGGGAAAAAACTGAGCAGATTTGCGAAAGTTGGTGAAAGAAAGTCCAGAGTAGCCTCCTTTATGGTTAGCAAGTCTCCCCTTGTAGTGTATTCAATTAAATATAGGTTGAACATAGGTTGCTCCTTCACATCGAGAGGAGCCAGATGAGGTGGCTGGGGCATCTGATCCGGGCACGTCCCACCGGGAGGAGACCCCGGGGACGACCCAGCACACGCTGGAGAGACTACATCCTTCGGCTGGCCTGGGAACGCCTCGGGATCCCCGTGGAAGAGCTGGATGAAGTGGCTGGGGAGAGGGAAGTCTGGGCGTCCCTGCTAAAGCTACTGCCCCCGCGACCCGACCTCGGATAAGCGGTAGAAGACTCATCCATTTTCTGAGTCGCTTCTCCTCACGCGGGTCGCGAGCATGCTGCAGCCAATCCCAGCTGTCATCGGGCAGGACCTGAACAGGTTGCCAGCCAATCGCAGGGCACACATAAACAAACAACCATACTCACTCACATTCACGCCTACGTTTTTAGAGTCTCCAATGAATGCATGTTTTTGGGATGCGGGAGGAAAGCGGAGTGCCCGGAGAAAACCCACGCAGGCACGGGGAGAACATGCAAACTCCACACAGGCGGGGCCGGGGATTGAACCCCGGTCCTCAGAACTGTGAGGCTGACGCTCTAACCAGTCGGTCACCGTGCCGCCTTATATATATATATATATAATATAAACAATCTTTACAATGTCGGTCTCGCCGGCGTCCCTCTGTACTATGTCTCTCCGTGACACCGACATCCCGCCAACTTATTAAGTCAAAACGTGATCGCGTACAATGAATTTAAATGTGTAGAAAGATGCACCTTGCCTGCAGTAAGACTTTATACTTACATATATGTATATGCATAGTTCCTAACGCGAGTTCCCTCCCCCACTATAAGTACGAAGCGACGTCGTTTTGTTTGGCTGTGCTGCTCAGTTGTGAGTTAGCTGCGCTTAGCTTCCATAACAAGGCCCATTTACCACTAGCTAACGATGGCTCCACCCTCGCCGGATGCCTCGACTTTACAGAACAGCTCGGTGACGCTATTGCGGTTCCTATAAAATGAGGAAATCAAAAAGCGATTCATTGACTTTTGAAGACAAGCAGATGGCGAGCTGAATATTAACTCTGCAGAGCTCATTTTAACGACTGATAGCTTTGCAAACTTTCACCAGAGACAACACGGCTTCGTGGGTAACTGGATACTAGTGAACGGGGCAGTGCCGACTGTCTAACCACCCGGGGCTTCCTCCGACCGTGCCGCTGTGGTTAGGTGCCGTGTTTGGCTGTGACATCGTGTCATTGACAACCAACCACTACCATAATAATTCATATTTTAAGTCGAGCCTCCTAATGTGATTTGACATGGTACGAGCTATGGCCCCCTCGCTATCGTTGATTCTTTTTGGCGCATCCATTCGACACACCCACAGCGTCTCAGAGGTGGCCCTTATGAGAGTTTTGAAACCTGATTTCATATACTTAGCAATTTGTTTTATTCATTCAAAGTCGACAGGCTTGCGAACTTGCCTCAAGGAGGCATTTCAACGTCTTATAGTTTTTCAACAACAACGTTTCCAAACTTTCCAGAACTGTGGAATAAGCGCCTCAGTTCACACCATTAACTTGTCACCTGAAAGTATTTTGAGAACAGTGCTAATTGTCAACACTTGCACACGGGAGACTTTTAGAAAACATATGGACAACAAGAAGACAATCACAAAAGCTGGGACACAGAATACAAGATCGCAGAGTTTTGTCAGTCAGTAACACCGAATTTACTATTTAGTTTTTTTTCAAGATTGACATTAAAAACTTCTTGATCACTGCTATTCTCACCAGCACACTTGTGTGTCTTAACCTGATCCTTACGAGAGAATCTCTGGCCGCAGCCCGAGCAGGAAAAAGCTTTCTCACCAGTGTGGGTTCTTGTGTGTCTTGTCAAGGTTCCCTTGTCAGAGAAGCTCTGACCGCAAACGGAGCAGGAAAAAGGTCTCTCACCGGTGTGCGTTCTTGTGTGTCTTTTTAAATTTGTCTGCCGAGCGAATGTTTGACCACAAACTGTGCAGGCAAAAGGTTTCTCACCAGTGTGCGTTCTCGTGTGTCTTTGTAAATTTGTCTGCTGAGTGAATGTTTTACCACAAACTGTGCAGGAAAAAGGTTTCTCACCAGTGTGGGTTCTTGTGTGCATTGTTAAGTTTTTCTTACCAGAGAATCGTTGACCACAAACCGAGCAGGAAAAAGGTTTCTCACCAGTGTGTGTTCTTGCGTGTCTTTTAACATCTGTATTCTGAATGAATGTTTTACCACAAACTGTGCAAGAAAAAGGTTTCTCACCAGTGTGGGTTCTTGTGTGTCTTTTTAAGTGTTCCTTCATAGAGAATCTTTGGCCACAAACTGAGCAGGAAAAAGGTTTTTCTCCAGTGTGGGTTCTCATGTGTTGTTTCAAAATGGTCTTGTTTGCAAATGTTTTCAAACACTGAAAACATTTGCAGCGTTTGTTGTCAGCGGGACATGTCATATGACCTTCAGACCGGTTATGATGATCATCATCAGTGTGAGGAGGATGTGACGTCATGTCGTCACTATCTGACAGTGGAGCCAAGAGGCCGTCTGCTGGTGATCCTCCACAGTGGTCTTCTCCATCACCTTCGGTTTTCATGTGTTGACTTGAGCTGCTGCTTGGAGGCTCCGCCCCTCTGCTTGCCTCACTTTGACCTTCGCCTTCAATCTTCAAAGGGACACCAGTCCATGGAAACTTGGTGATATCCTCCTCCTCCTCTTCCTCTTTGATGTGGGCGCACGCTTCTTCCTCCTCTTTTTTAATCGAAATGGACTCCTCTTCCTCTTTGATGTGGTGGACCTCTTTGGCCTCCACTTCCTCTTTAATGTGAGGGGGCTCTGGCTTCTGCCGCTCAGTATGAAGATCTTCACTGATGTCTACAAGACAAGAAGACAAACACACATGGTTTGGTAAATCTGTTCTAATATTGTGACTTTAATGTGTATAATGGTTGAGATATAAGATTTAAGATTAGTGTGAAAGGCAGATGAGTTTAATATATTGGAAATAAAACTGGGCAGCTCAACAACAACAATAAAATGTGAACAAATGTAATATAATAAAGTTCATAAAAACAAGTATCAATAAAGGTAATACAGCGGACCTCTATACAGTTCAAAATAACGATACAAAGCCTCACCGCGTTCATCCCAACATCGCCATTTACAAAGTTTGCGAAGGATACTGCACATGACTGCTGCACCTGTTTTTCAGTTTTTAGAACCCTTTATTCAACATGTGCTTTTTTATTTCAGTTTTGATCTTCAACTTATTCAATATCCTGTCTTGGCACTATAAGCTCGATTCTAACAAACAATAATGGAGTGAGAGTTTTATAATATAATAAAACATTTGTATAATAAGTCTAGGGGTGAATCCCTATTCTTGTCGATGATGGAAGATCGTTAACCTGACCTGCAAAAAATGGATTTACAGTAGTAGTAGTAATGATGGTAGCAATTGAAATAGTAGTTGGCATCGTAGTGATGGTGGTGATAGAAGTTGCAGTTGTGATATTGGTGGTAGGAGAGGTGGTGGTGTCGTGATTGTGAAACATGTTGGAAGGGTTGTTGCATTTATAAAAAAAATAAAAACCAGTTGAAATGGTTCCTTGAGGCTCGAAGATATCGCCACTTCGTGCCAGATAGAACATGAATTACGTCACTTTATGTCCAAATGTGCCGGCCGAGCTTCACCAAAATGTATGAGCACATTCCTATTTATGTCCACATTCACCTCTGAAAATATTAGGACTGTAGTTTAGTATTGGAGTATCCATCCATCCATCCATTTTCTACCGCTTATCCGGGTCGGGTCGCGGGTGCAGTAGCTTTAGCAGGGACGCCCAGACTTCCCTCTCCCCAGCCACTTCATACAGCTCTTCCGAGGGGATCCCAAGGCGTTCCCAGGCCAGCCGAAGGACGTCGTCTCTCCGGCGTGTCCTGGGCCGTCCCCGGGGCTCCGGGCGAATCTCATCCACCCCTGGGGCCCGACCACCGAGTAGCTTTTTAACTACCTTGGTGACCTCAAACCCAGAGATAGGAGAGCCCGCCTCAGAGAACCCAGACTCTGCTTCCTCATGGGAAGGCGTGTCGGTGGAATTGAGGAGGTCTTCGAAGTATTCTCCCCACCGACTCACAACGTCCCGAGTCGAGGTCAGCAGCGCCCCATCCCCACTATACACAGTGTTGGTGGTGCACTGCTTTCCTCTCCTGAGACGCCGGATGGTGGACCAGAATTTCCTCGAAGCCGTCCGGAAGTCTTTCTCCATGGCCTCACCGAACTCCTCCCATGCCCGAGTTTCCCATGCGACCACCAGAGCTGCATTCCGCTTGGCCAGCCGGTACCCATCAGCTGCCTCAGGAGTCCCACAGGCCAAAAAGGCCCGATAGGACTCCTTCTTCAGCTTGACGGCATCCCTCACCGTTGGTGTCCACCAACGAGTTTGGGGATTGCCGCCACGACAGGCACCGACCACCTTACGGACACAGCTCTGGTCGGCTGCCTCAGCAATGGAGGCGCGGAACATGGTCCACTCGGACTCGATGTCCCCCACCTCCCCCGGAACTTCTGACAGGGGATTCTGCCAGACGTTCCCAGGAGGCCCTCACAATACGTTTCGGCCTGCCACGTCGGTCCGGCATCTTCCCCCACCATCGGAGCCAACTCACCACCAGGTGGTGATCAGTTGACAGCTCCGCCTCTCTCTTCACCCGAGTGTCCAAGACATGCGGCCGTAAGTCCGATGACACGACCACAAAGTCGATCATCGAACTGCGACCTAGGGTGTCCTGGTGCCAAGTGCACGTGTGGACACCCTTATGCTTGAACATGGTGTTCATTATGGACAAGCCGTGACGAGCACAGAAGTCCAATAACAGAACACCGCTCAGGTTCCTGGACGGGGGGGGGGGCGTTTCTCCCAATCACGCCCTTCCAGGTCTCACTGTCATTGCCCACGTGAGGATTGAAGTCCCCCAGCAGACTGATGGAGTCCCCAGCGAGAGTGCTCTCCAGCACCCCCTCCAAGGACTCCAAAAAAGGTGGGTACTCTGACCTGCTGTTTGGTGCATAGGCACAAACAACAGTCAGGACCCGTCCCCCCACCCGAAGGCGGAGGGAGGCTACCCTCTCGTCCACCGGGGTGAACCCCAACGTACAGGCGCTGAGCCGGGGGGCAATAAGTATACCCACACCTGCTCTGTGCCTCTCACCGTGGGCAACTCCAGAATGGAAGAGAGTCCAACCCCTCTCGAGAGGACTGGTACCAGAGCCCAAGCTGTATGTGGAGGCGAGTCCGACTATATCTAGTCAGAACTTCTCGACCTCACACACCAGCTCGGGCTCCTTCCCTGCCAGAGAGGTGACATTCCACGTCCCTAGAGCCAGCTTCTGTAGACGGGGATCGGATCGCCAAGGTCCCCGCTTTCGGCCACCGCCCAGCTCACGCTGCACCCGACCCCTATGGCCTCTCCCACAGGTGGTGAGCCCATGGGAAGGGGGACCCACGTTACCCTTTCGGGGTGTGCCTGGCCGGGCCCCATGGGTGCAGGGCCGACCACCAGGCGCTCGCCTTCGAGCCCCACCACCAGGCGTGGCTCCAGTGGGGGGCCCCGGTGACCCGCGTCCAGGCAAGAGAAAACGAAGTCCATTGTTTGTCGTCATCATTAGGGGTCTTTGAGCCATGCTTTGTCTGGTCACTCACCTAGGACCTGTTTGTCATGGGTGACCCCAGACAACTTAGCTCCTAGGATCACTGGGACACAAAAAGCCCCTCCACCACGACAAGGGGATGGCTCAAGGAGGGGTCCTACTAAAATTGTAATTCACTAATTGGGTAGTCAGGCTGCCCTTTGTCATCAATTCTGTTCATAACTTTTATGGATGGAATGTCTAGACGCAGCCGAGGTGTAGGGGGGGGTCCGGTTTGCTAGCCTCAGTATTGCATCTCTGCTTTTTGCAGATGATGTGGTTCTGTTGGCTTCATCAAACCGTGACCTCCAACTCTCACTGGAGCAATTCGCAGCCGAGTGTGAACCGGCTGGGATGAGAATCAGCACCTCCAAATCTGAGACCGTGGTCCTCAGTCGGAAAAGGGTGGCGTGCCCTCTCCGGGTCGGGGATGAGATCCTGCCCCAAGTGGCGGAGTTCAAGTATCTTTGGCTCTTTGGTTCACGAGTGAGGGAAGAGTGGAACGGGATATTGACAGGAGGATCAGTGCAGCGTCTGCAGTGATGAGGACTTTGTATCTGTCTGTTGTGTTGAAGAAGGAGCTAAAATCAAAGGCGAAGCTCTCAATTTACCGGTCGAGCTACGTTCCTACCCTCACCTATGGTCAAGAGCTGTGGGTCGTGACCGAAAGAACGAGATCCCGGATACAAGCGGCCGAAATGAGTTTCCTCCGCAGTGTGTCCGGGCTCTCCCTTAGAGATAGGGTGAGAAGCTCGGTCATCCGGGAGGAGTGCAGAGTAGAACCGCTGCTCCTCCACCTTGAGAGGAGCCAGATGAGGTGGCTGGGCATCTGATTCGGACGCCTCCCTGGTGAGGTGTTCCGGGCACGTCCCAGGAGGAGACGAACCAGGACACGCTGGAGAGACTATGTCTCCCAGCTGGCCTCGGAACACCTCGGGATCCCCCCAGAAGAGCTGGATGAAGTGGCTGGGGAGAGGGAATGTTTTTTTTTGTGTTTTTTAACCCACTTACGCGTGAGCGTGGCCTGCTAATTAGCACAGGCCTGCTATTTGCAACGAGACCAG
The DNA here is from genome assembly GCF_024500385.1 of Phyllopteryx taeniolatus. Taxonomy (NCBI): domain Eukaryota; kingdom Metazoa; phylum Chordata; class Actinopteri; order Syngnathiformes; family Syngnathidae; genus Phyllopteryx; species Phyllopteryx taeniolatus. The sequence goes on from NW_026903294.1 coordinate 86,160, forward strand.
AAACAGGATGCCTCTCTTCCCCACTGAGGACCATCATGGACTGCTACACAGGGTGTCGGTCCTTGAAACGAAAATCCACCGTCTTGAAGTGTATGTGGACGTAAACGGACAGTCGGGGAATTCAACCACTCTACCGATGTCTCAAAATGGTGAGCAGAAGTGTGCTGACAGACAGCCACTTAGCGCAACAAAGAGGACGGATGTGGACTGTGGAAACGGTAAAGGATCATCCAGCAGTTCTCCCTGGAATTTAAATGCAGGTGGTAATGAGGGCTGATTGGTGACAGGTGCGCGGCCGAGGAAGGTGCGGGAAAGAGAGAGTGGGGCAGGGGAGAGCGAGGGCGCAAAGCGCCACCTAGGCTCCAACCATAGTAGTGGTGAGCCTCATGACAGTACCCCCCTCTCAACGGACACCTCCCGCCGTCCTGCCAGGCTTCCCCGGGTGAGCCGCGTAAAAGTCCGAGTTGTGGGCGTATTCAATCCAAGGAAGGAACGAGCTCCAGGAGCTGGGGTTGCGTAAGACGAATTCTCGGGTGTCTTTGACCAGGCTGGGCCACCAGAAAGATGCCGGGATGACACGTGAGCTTGGAGTTGTGGGCCCACCGAAGGACATCAAAGCTTGCGGAATCGGGTACGAAAAGACGGTTCGGAGGTCTGGTCTTGGGGTCAGGGTGACAATTGACAATTTGTTCTATTTTCCATGAGGCAGCACCAATGAAGCAGCAGGAAGGGAGGTTAGTATCGGGTTCTGCAGGGCTGGAGGGGAGTGAGTATCTGTGGGCGAGGGCGTCAGGTTTACTTTCGCGCGATCCAGGTCGGAAAGAGAGGCTGAAATTGAATCGGCTTAGGAAGAGGGCCCAGCGAGCTTGCCTGGCCGACCCCGTTTGGGGGACCGGAGGTAAGAAAGGTTCTTGTGATCAGTACAGATGATAAACAGTACTTCAATCCCCTCCACTCTTCCAAAGCCCATATCATGACAAGCAGCTCTCGATTGCCAACGTCATAACTCCTCTCAGCAGGGGACAGACGAGAGGAGTTTCTGGGACGTGGGGTCCCGCTGCGAGAGGACGGCTCCTGCCCCAGTGCCCGAGGCGTCAACCTCCACCATGAACTGGAGGGAGGAGTCGGGGTGGCGTAGGACGGGAGCACTGTGATAAGGGTTTTGAGTTGGCTGAAAGCTTGGGATGCTGCCGGGGTCCACTGAAAGGGGGAGCTGGTGGACGTAAGGCTGTTGAGGGTAAGTGCGACCTTGCTGTAATTGTGGATGAAGCGGCGGTAGAAGTTGGCGAATCCAAGGAAACATTCTAGTTCCTTCTGGGTTGTGGGAATGGGCCAGTCAATGATTGCTTGGATTTTGGCAGGGTCTGGTTGCAACTGTCCTTTGGCAATGATGTAGCCTAAAAAAAAAAATGTACGGAGGAGAGGTGGAATTCGCATTTTTCTGGCTTGACGTACAGACTGTTTTCAAGGAGGTGCTGGAATACGGTGTTCTTCGGGGGAGCGGGAGAAAATGTCGTCGTCCAGGTAAACAAAAACAAAACGGTTTAACACATCATGGAGGACGTCGTTGATGAATGCTTGGAAGACTGCGGGGGCATTGGTTAATCCAAATATTCAAAGTGTCCAAGGGGGGTATTGAAAGCAGTCTTCCATTCATCCCCCTCACGGATACGGATGAGGTGGTCATCCAAGGCTGTGACGTTTTTGGGAGACTGCGGTGGTTGGAGAGGGAGTTGGAGCTGATGTGTTATACCTTCGTGATTAAAATTATCGTCTGCACCGGAATCTATAAGGGCAACTATCGCTGTGTCGTGAGCGGACCCTAGAATACAAGCAGGAACGGTCCTATGGGACGGAGAGCTCGAGGAAATGGCGGTTTGGCTCCCCACGGCAGTCTCGGATCGCACAGAGCCTGATCTTTTGGCCGCAAGGGGCATGTGGCAATGAAGTGACCGCAATAAATGCACAGCCGCTGGATGACGCGACGCTGATGTTCCTGGGGATCGAGACGTGTGTTACCAATTTGTATGGGCTCATCAGGCGCAGTGGGGGGTGACCAAGGGGCAGAAGGCAGGTGAGATGCTAACGGCGCGTTGGTCACGGTTGAAGTAATTTTACGCGCTCGGACCCCCCTCTCTGGTAATCTCTTTTGCAGATTGCTATCTAGGCGAATGGCGAGTGTGATGAGGTCCTCGAGAGAGGAGGGCTCGTCCCGGGCAGTGAGCTCGTCTTTAAGTTGCTCCAAAAGGCCGTTCAAGAAAATCCGCAGCGTCATCCCACCCGCACGTATCCTAAATTCAATGGAATATGCAGCTACAGAACTAGCGCCCTGAGTGAGCGTAAGGAGGCGACTGGTGGCTTCTCTGCTCTGAACATCAAATTCCCTTTTTAAATTCAGCGGATAAAGAATCGAATGACTGGAGTACTGGGGAGGAGTTGTGGCACAACCCGGTGGACCATTTAGTTGCTTTGCCGCGGAGGAGGTTAGTGACAAACGCGTCCTTGGATTGTTCGGTGGGATAACTGTACGATTGAAGGTTGAAAACTAGGGAGCAATTGAGGAGAAACTGGCTACATGCACCTAGGTCCACGGAGTAGGGCTCGGGCGGAGCGACATGAGGTTCTTTTTACGGTAGCCTGCAGGCTCAGAAGTAGTACGAGTAGTAGTAGTAGTAGTAGTAGTAGTGGTCGGATTGCATCTTCGAAGAAAGGAGGGAGACTTGTTGCGTAAGGGAGTGTAAAGATTTCTTGAAAAGCTTTGTCTTGCCACCCTAGCTGGGCGCCTTGGAAGGTGAGTGCATGTTTTAGCGCCTCCAGGGTTGCTGGGTCCATTTGTGGCCAGAGTATTCTGTCACGAAAGGATGGAGACTGGACCCAAGAGCAGGCGGAGGCTGCTGTGATGAACAGTTTATTGAAAAGGGAAATGTAGGTAGTCCTTGAGATGCGCTGGCGGGTTGTTGAGGCAGAGAATGCGTGGCAGGCAATGACGAGGACAGTCGGCTGGCTTGGCGGCCGTAATACACTTGGGCAAGGGACACGGAGGTCAGAAAGATGACGAGGATTTGCGTAGCTTGCGTGGAGACTGGGGAACCGTTGTACCGCTGGGGAAGCTTCAATACTCTGGCAAGGATTTCCGGGATCAGGCAGGCTTAAATGCAGGTGGTAACGAGGGCTGATTGGTGACAGGTGCGCGGCCGAGGAAGATGCTGGAAAGAGTGAGAGGGGCAGGGGAGAGCGAGGGCGCAAAGCGCCACCCAGGCTCCAACCCTAGTACTGCAGGCAGCTCATGACATTTGTAGTATTTAAATTGCAAAGCCCCCTCCTTGAGCCTTCACCTTGTCGCGGTGGAGGGGTTTGTGTGTCCCAGTGATCCTAGGAGCTAAGTTGTCTGGGGCTTTACGCCCCTGGCAGGGTCACCCATGGCAAACAGGTCCTAGGTGAGGGACCAGACAAAGCACGGCTCAAAGACCCCTTATGAAGAAGACAAATTATGGACTCAGGTTTACCTTGCCCGGACGCGGGTCACCGGGGCCCCCCTCTGGAGCCAGGCCTGGAGTTGGGGCTCGAAGGAGAGCACCTGGTGGCCGGGCCTGCATCCATGGGGCCCGGCCGGGCGCAGCCCGAAAGGGTAACGTGGGTCCCCCTTCCCATGGGCTCACCACCTGTGGGAGGGGCCATAGGAGTCGGGTGCAGTGCGAGCTGGTCGGTGCCCGAAGGCGGGCACCTTGGCGATCCAATCCCCGGCTACAGAAGCTGGCTCTAGGGACGTGGAATGTCACCTCTCTGGCAGGGAAGGAGCCTGAGCTGGTGTGTGAGGTCGAGAAGTTCCGACTAGATATAGTCGGACTCGCCTCCACGCACAACTTGGGCTCTGGTACCAGTCCTCTCGAGAGGGGTTGGACTCTCTTCCACTCTGGAGTTGCCCACGGTGAGAGGCGCCGAGCAGGTGTGGGTATACTTATTGCTCCCCGGCTCGGCGCCTGCCTGTACGTTGGGGTTGACCCCGGTGGACGAGAGGGTAGCCTCCCTCTGCCTTCGGGTGGGGGGACGGGTCCTGACTGTTGTTTGTGCCTATGCACCAAACAGCAGTTCAGAGTACCCACCCTTTTTGGAGTCCTTGGAGGGGGTGCTGGAGAGCGCTCCCGCTGGGGACTCCATCGTTCTGCTGGGGGACTTTAATGCTCATGTGGGCAATGACAGTGAGACCTGGAAGGGCGTGATTGGGAGGAACGGCCCCCCCGATCAGAACCCGAGCGGTGTTCTGTTATTGGACTTCTGTGCTCGTCACGGCTTGTCCATAAGGAACACCATGTTCAAGCATAAGGGTGTCCACACGTGCACTTGGCACCAGGACACCCTAGGTCGCAGTTCGATGATCGACTTTGTGGTCGTGTCATCGGACTTACGGCCGCATGTCTTGGACACTCGGGGGAAGAGAGGGGGGGAGCTGTCAACTGATCACCACCTGGTGGTGAGTTGGCTCCGATGGTGGGGGAAGATGCCGGTCCGACGTGGCAGGCCCAAACGTATTGTGAGGGTCTGCTGGGAACGTCTGACGGAATCCCCTGTCAGAAGGAGTTTCAACTCCCACCTCTGGCAGAACTTTGCTCATGTTCTGGGGGAGGCGGGGGACATCGAGTCCGAGGGGACCATGTTTCGGATGCCTCCCGGACGCCTCCCCGGTGAGGTGTTCAGAGTCATGTTCATGAGGGGGCAGAGTCTGGGTTCTCTTACTTCTTTTTAAGAAGGGGGACCGGAGGGTGTGTTCCAACTACAGGGGGATCACACTCCTCAGCCTCCCTGGTAAGGTCTATTCAGGTTTGCTGGAGAGGAGGGTCCGTCGGGAAGTTGAATCCCAGATTCAGGAGGAGCAGTGTGGTTTTCGTCCTGGCCGTGGAACAGTGGACCAGCTCTACAACCTTGGCAGGGTCCTCGAGGGTGCATGGGAGTTCGCCCAACCGGTCTACATGTGTTTTGTGGACTTGGAGAAGGCGTTCGACCGTGTCCCTCGGGTGGTCCTGTGGGGGGTGCTTCGGGAGTATGGGGTACCGAAGCCCCTGATACGGGTTGTTCGGTCCCTGTACGACTGGAGTCAAAGTTTGGTCCGCATATCCGGCAGTAAGTCGGACTCGTTTCCGGTGAGGGTTGGACTCCGCCAAGGCTGCGCTTTGTCGCCGATTCTGTTCCTAACTTTTATGGACAGAATTTCTAAGCGCAGCCGAGGCGTAGAGGGGGTCCGGTTTGGTGGCCTCAGTATTGAATCTCTGCTTTTTGCAGATGATGTGGTTCTGTCGGCTTCATCAAGCCGTGACCTCCAACTCTCATTGGGGAGCAGTTCGCAGCCGAGTGTGAAGCGGCTGGGTTGAGAATCAGCACCTCCAAATCTGAGACCGTGGTCCTCAGTCGGGAAAGGGTGGCGTGCCCTCTCCGGGTCGGGGATGAGATCCTGCCCCAAGTGGAGGAGTTCAAGTATCTCGGGGTCTTGTTCACGAGCGAGGGAAGAACGGAACGGGAGATCGACAGGCGGATCGGTGCAGCGTCTGCAGCGATGCGGACTTTGTATCGGTCCGTTGTGGTAAAGAAGGAGCTACGCCGAAAGGCGAAGCTCTCGATTTACCGGTGGATCTCCGTTCCTCCCCTCACCTACGGTCACGAGCTGCGGGTCGTGACCGAAAGAACGAGATCCCGGATACGAGCGGCCGAAATGAGTTTCCTCCGCAGGGTGTCCGGACTCTCCCTTAGAGAGAGGGCGAGAAGTTCGGTCATCCGGGAGGATCTCAGAGTAGAGTCGCTGCTCCTCCGCATCGAGAGGAGCCAGATGAGGTGGCCGGGGCATCTGATTGGGATGCCTCCCGGACAATGGATGGATGGATGGATAAATTGCAAAGCTTTTCTCATTTACTTCACTTATTTTAGTGCTTTTTCAAAAATGTTGAATGTCAGCACAAAGACCATACCAACTACTAGGCAGCCTTTTTCAGACACTCCGAATGGATGTTGCTGATTAATAGCGCTCGCAGGCCAAGACTTCCATGGATGTCAGCTCGCGCGTAACGTACGCGATGACGTCTTTCCTCCTCTTCGGGTCGGCTATCAGAATCGTTAACTGTTGTTTGATTCGGGGGCGGCGACCGCGTAGCTCCGTCCCAACATCGACCCACAACGTACACGTGATAGGGTGTTAATAATCTTCCGTTAAATGCATCATCAAACGGGCCCCGTAAATAAAAAAGGAATATCATTCGAGTTCGAATGCTTGCGACAAGTGAGCCCACCTGTTGGAGGCCGCAGATCGAACGCAGCGTCCGGTCGTTGACCTTTTGGCCCCTCCTCCTCTTTCGGGCCCCGAAGTTCCTCGTCGTACTCCGCCGTCCTCCTCGCGCACATTTTCCCACGGCGATCGCAACGCTTTTCCGCTCTACGTTGTCGGGATGAGAAAAGCAACGATATCAAGATTAACATTTGGACGCTGCGGCTTAAATTGTACGTGAGTTCCAAAATGGCAAAGCACCAAAATCAACAACAAGAAAACAGGAGAATGTGTAAATATGTATTGTGCCAAACATGAGACAGAAAGAACATTTGTGAGAAAACTTGTGTTGAGAAATTCTACGAAAGGATTCACAACCCAGATTGAGATCACAGTAACGACTCAGAAAATACAGGACATTATTTCAACCTCTCAAACAAAGCTGATGGAATTTAGGGTCTTTTTTTTAACCACATTCAAGTGTTAGTACTGGATCTCGTGGTGCCCACTCCTTCCTAGTCGGTGGCGGAAAGAACAACACTTTACCTCCCGCTTGATTTCAAACGCTTCTCTTTGTTAGCAAGCTAGGCTAGGCTAGGCTAGGACGAGCAGCTTCAAGGTGCACCAGACGACTCCAACCGGATACGAAGATGGCACGAGTGACGTTTTTCGGCCACTAAAGTCGCGATCAGGGGCGTCAAGCGTCGACGATTCCCAACATTCGGTCCAAATTCGGCAAGATTTGATGAAGCGCGATCGTCCGTCCTGCTGCATCGCGAGATGTGAAAGGAGCCCTATTACCCATGATCCTTTGGGGCGGAACTATTTAAAGCGACAGGCCACCGACTCGAGCCTGGTGAGGGCTTGTCGACTGCGGTCAAGCCAGTCCCTAATTCGGTTCACACGAGGCATTACGGTAACAAGCCTTCAACACAAAAGCCAACCAATAATAGGCCGACAGGGACGTCAATGCTTTGGATTTTCAATCATTATATGAAAAAATAAGTGAGTGCAAATGGTTGTTTGTTTCTGTGCCCTGCGATTGGCTGGCAACCGGTCCAGGGTGTGCCCCGCCTCCTGCCCGATGATAGCTGATAATGAAGATAACCGGTCCACTTCTGAGAGAAAGGAAACGATGCCAGGATTGCAACCGCCAATGTTAATTCCAAGCTTCATGCATTTAAAAAATAAACTTTATTTGAAATCTGCATACACGACTGCAAAACGTCAGCTTGGCGGCCTTTGTCCGTCATGCCGAGTATTAACAAAATTAAGGGCGGCTGGGCTTCGAGTCCTTTTGCGAGGACCGCAGTTATCCGGGGCGCCGGACCCTATCCCAGCTGACTTCAGGCAAAAGGCCGACGATAACCCTGAAACTGGAAATCGAAGACGGTTTCATTTTGGAAACGATGCAATTGAGTTCCGAAAACGCCGCCGCTTGGCGAGCGGCTCTCGCGGCACTCTGACCTTTGGCAGCCGGACATCACGTCGTCGCTATCCGATCGCGGAGCGAAGAGGCCGCTCTGCTTGCGATTCTCCACAGGGCCCCAGCTTTGCACTTTTGTTTGCCCTTCGGCCATGTTTTTTGCTTTATGTTGCGAGCATTTGGTTTTTGGAGGGGTTCCAGTGGATTAAAGACATTTCCATTCTTTTTATTGGGGGAACTGGATTTCAGAGACAAGCAAATTGAGTCAGCCTCACTGTTTGAAGAAGCTTATTTTATTGATTTACCACCAAAGGTCCGTTTCTTTCCAGTCTTATATCAGTCAATCATTCACTTCTTTGATAATTATCCATGCATTTTCTACCACTTATCCGAGGTCGGGTCACGGGGGGCAGTAGGTTTTGCAGCGACGCCCAGACTTCCATCTCCCCAGCCACTTCATCCTGCTCTTCCGGTGGGATCCAGAGGCATCCAGCCGGGAGCGTGTCCTGGGTCGTACCCGGGGTCTCCTCCCGGTGGGACGTGCCCGGTACACCTCACCAGGGAGGCGTCCGGGAGGCATCCGAATCAGATGCCCGAGCCACCTCATCTGGCTCCTCTCGATGCGGAGGAGCACAGACTCTACTCTGAGCCCCTCCCGGATGACCATCTCTAAGGGAGAGCCCGGACACCCTGCGGAGGAAACTCATTTCGGCCACTCGTATCCGGGATCTCGTTCTTTCGGTCACGACCCGCAGCTCGTGACCGTAGGTGAGGGTAGGAACGTAGATCCACCGGTAAATCGAGAGCTTGGCCTTTCGGCTTAGCTCCTTCTTTACCACAACGGACCGATACAAAGTCCGCATCACTGCAGACGCCGCACCGATCCGCCTGTCGATCTCCCGTTCAATCCTTCCCTCACTCGTGAACAAGACCCCAAGATAAAACCAAATATATATATATATATATATATATATATATATATGTAGATAAATAGATAGACGACAACAAGATGAACACAAAACCCTCAGTCACTCACATTGTAATTACTTTTGCTATGAAACATTTCCATCGTCATTAAAAGACTTTGATCACGGCTATTCTCACCAGCACCCGTGTGTCTTACGAGGGAACCTATGATCACAAAGTGAGCAGAAAAAAACGGTTCTCACCAGTGTGGGTTCTTGAGTGTACTTTTAAGGCTCCCTTCTGAGTGAATTTTTTACCACAATCTGAGCAGGAAAAAGGTTTCTCACCAGTGTGGGTTCTTGTGTGTATGTTTAAATCTCCCTTCCTCGTGAATCTTTTACTGCAACCTGAGCAGGCAAAAGGTTTCTCTCCAGTGTGTGTTCTGGTGTGTATTTTTAAATCTCCCTTCTGAGTGAATCTTTGACCGCAAACTGAGCAGGAAAAAGGTTTCTCACCAGTGTGTGTCGCTGTGTGTCTTTTTAAGCTTCCCTTTACAGAGAATCTTTGACCACAAACTGAGCAGGAAAAAGGTTTCTCACCAGTGTGGGTTCTTGAGTGCACTTTTAATTGTCCCTTTTGAGTAAATCTTTTACTGCAAACGGAGCACGAAAAAGGTTTCTCACCAGTGTGGGTTCTTGTGTGTATTTTGAAGGTTTTCTTCTGTGAGAATCTTTGGCCACAAACTGAGCAGGAAAAAGGTTTCTCTCCAGTGTGCGCTCTTGTGTGTATTTTGAATTGGCCCTCATAAGTGAATCTTTGACCGCAAACTGAGCAGACAAAAGGTTTCTCGCCAGTGTGGGTTCTTGCGTGTATTTTCAAATCTCCCTTCTGAGTGAATCTCTGACCACAAACTGAGCAGGAAAAAGGTTTCTCTCCAGTATGCGTTCTTGTGTGTATTTTCAAGGTTCCCTTCTGAGTGAATCTTTTACTGCAAAATGAGCAGGCAAAAGGTTTCTCTCCAGTGTGTGTTATCTTCAAAGCCTTCTTGTCAGCAAAGGTTTTCCCAAACTGAGAACATTTCCATTGTTTGTTGTCAGTGGGAATTTCCATATCACCTTCAGACTGTTTATCATCATAACTTTCATCAGTGTTCGGAGATTGTGACATCATGCCATCACTATCTGATAGTGGAGCGAAGAGGCCATCTGGTTGTGATCCTGCATCGGGGTCTCCATCACCTTCTGTTGTCATGTGTTGACTTGAGCTGCTGCTTGGAGGCTCCGCCCCTTTGCTCTCTTCTGTTTGACCGTCACCTTCACTCTTCAAAGGGACACCAGTTGAAAACTTGCTGATCTCCTCCTCCTCTTCCTGTTTGATGTGGGGGCGCTCTTCTGCCTCCTCTTTTTTAATGGGACTGGTCTCCAGTTCCTCTTCCTCTCTGATGTGGTGGACCTCTTCATCCTCCTCTTCCTCTTTAATGTGAGGGGGCTGTGGCTCCTGCCGCTCAGGTTGAAGATCTTTACCGATGTCTGCATAACAAGAAGACAAAAAAAAAATAATGGTTTGCCAAAAGCAATTCTCATGTTGCGACTTTCATGTTGTGTGCAAGCATAGTCGTGGTTTGGCATTTGCAAATTCTTTTGTATCGGACTTTTTTTGTGACAGTTACAAGTTACATATTACATGACATCACAGCAAAAATAATCCATAAAAGGCATGTTATTAAAGCTGTAGAACAACCATAAGAAGCATAAAAAAATGTAAATGTACTTCAGAACAACTGCGACTGTTCTTGAATGGCCAAGCCAGAGCCCTGACTTAAACCCAATTGAGCATCTCTGGAGAGACCTGAAAATGGCGGTCCACCAACGTTCACCATCCAACCTGACAGAGCTGGAGAGGATCTGCAAGGAGGAATGGCAGAGGATCCCCAAATCCAGGTGTGAAAAACTTGTTGCATCATTCCCAAAAAGACTCATGACTATATTAGTTCAAAAGGGAGCTTCGACTAAATACTGAGCAAAGGGGCTGAATACTTACAGCTGTGTGATATTTCAGTTTTTCCTTTTTAATAAATCTGCAAAAAGTTCAACAATTCCATTTTTTTCAATATGGGGTGCTGTGTGTACATTATCCATCCATCCATTTTCTACCGCTTATCCGAGGTCAGGTCACGGGCTACGTAGCTTTAGCAGGGTCGCCCAGACTTCCCTCTCCCCAGCCACTTCATCCATCTCTTCCGGGGGGGATGTGTTTTGTCAAGTTTTTGTTTTTTTTTCCTGGTGGGGACACGGGGAAGTCAAGCTACCAGGGTTGCAGTGACTGCAAAGGTTCCTGCGGTGGGAAAGCCTCTTTTGTCTGTTTTGACGCTGGTCTGGTTGCAAAGTGTTATGACTCCGAAGAGTTTTTGTGGTGTCGGACGTTCTGATGTCCAGTGGAGCTTAGGGTTAGTGCGTGTGGGTTTCCTATGAATTGTTATTTTGAGGCTGCCATCTTCATTGTGGAATCCAGGAATGCTATGATCCACTGAGTTTGCGCTTCATGTGTGACTTTTATGTCGATTGTGTTGAGATGGTCTGTAAGCTCTTGTGTGTGTCCAGTTTTTTTATTTCTAGTACCCTTTGTCTATTGTTGGGGCGCAGTCTGGATGGCTGTGGTTTCCAAGTCCTCCAAAGAAAAACTGCTTTTTTGTTGCATGGGGCAGTACTGACAGGACAAGGACAGGACAAGATAGAACAGGACAAGGAGAGGGTCGTGTACAATAAGTGTGGTGGGATTGACTATTTAAATTATAAAAGTCTATAGGACGAGAGTGTGAGTGAGGGGATACACAACGTCGTTTTTTCTCAAAACGGGCTCCTCTTCCACTTTGAAATCGGGCAGGCCAACGACAACGTGAGAAAGTGTCAAATAATAATGTTCATAAAAACAAGTATCAATAAAGGTTCAACAGCGTACGTACCCCTGCATACTCCCGGTTCGGCATTTGCACATTTTTCTGTATGAGTTTTTTTGATGCGACATCATTTCAGCAGCAGTGAAGTGAATCCAAAAATATCCAGTTCAAAATAAGTTTGCGAGGGATACTGTACATGATTTCTGCACCAGTTTTTAGCTTGTTATGAACCCTTTATTCAACATGTGCGTTTATGGAATGTCACAGTTTGTAAATATGTACTACATCACATTGTACAGTTCGCTTTGTTTGTCCATCCATCCATCCGTTGTCTTCCGCTTATCCGAGGTCGGGTCGCGGGGGCAGCAGGCTCAGCGGGGAAGCCCAGACTTCCCTCTCCCCAGCCACTTCCTTTAGCTCTTCCGAGGCGTTCCCAGGCCAGCCGAAGGACGTAGTCTCTCCGGCGTGTCCTGGGTCGTCCCCGGGGTCGCCTCCCGGTGGGACCTGCCTCACCGGGGAGGCGTCCTGGGGGCATCCGAATCAGATGCCCCAGCCACCTCATCTGGCTCCTCTCGATGTGGAGGAGCAGCGCCTCTACTCTGAGATCCTCCCGGATGACCGAGCTTCTCGCCCTCTCCCTAAGGGAGAGCCCGGACACCCTGCGGAGGAAACTCATTTCGGACCGGACCCCCTCTACGCCTCGGCTGCGCTTAGAAATTCTGTCCATAAAAGTTGTGAACAGAATCGGTGACAAAGGGCAGCCTTGGCGTAGTCCAACCCTCACCGGAAAGGAGTCCGACTTACTGCCGGCAATGCGGACCAGACTCTGACTCCGGTCAACCGGTACAGGGACCCGTATCAGGGTCCCACGAAGTCACAATATTTCGAGTCTGTCACAAAAGTCTGTGTCTACCTTGGTGTCGTATTTGTGTTGTTCTTTTCTGTCCGCAACTCAGTTTTCGGTCTCCTGAAATGTGGAACCCACATCATCATCAGGAGGGGTACACGTGATTGGATATTGAGAAAATCATATGATATGTAACGTCAGACATTGCTCATCCAAAAAAAAAAAAAAAAAACGGGAATAATAATCAAATTACTTGCTCTGCGCAGCACAATTCGAGGCTGCAGATTGAACACGGAGTCCAGTAGTTGACCTTTTGGCTCCTCCTCCTCTTTCGGACCCCACAGTTCCTCGTCGTACTCCGCCGTCCCCCTCGCGCACATTTTCACACGACGATCGCAACACTTTTCCGCTCTACGTCGGAGGGATGAGAAAAAGCAAGTGCAAATCAGACATGTGAAACAAAGATATCAAGATTAAGATTTGGACATTGTGGGTTAAACGGTACATTAGTTTCAATGGCAAAGCACCAAAGCGGAACATGCAATTATGCTCATTTGTGACAGAGGGAGAGAAAAGTTGCGTTTGAACATGACAGACATTCGACAAATGGATTCATAAAATGCCGGTTACAGGATGTGATTTCAGCATCTCACACGAACAAAGCTGATAGCATGTTGTTGTTTTTCTGCCATTGACTTGTTCGTACTGGATGCTCTGCTGAGCGAAATGGTGATCCCAAAACGTGTCTCTTTGTTAGCAAGCTAAACGAAGCTAAGCTCGACGAAGCGAAGCTCAACGAAGCTAAGCTCAACGAAGCTAAGCTAAACGAAGCTCAACGAAGCTACGCTAAACGAAGCTAAGCTCGACGAAGCGAAGCTCAACGAAGCTAAACTCAACGAAGCTAAGCTAAACGAAGCGAAGCTCAACGAAGCTACGCTAAACGAAGCTAAGCTAGACGAAGCGAAGCTCGACGAAGCGAAGCTCAACGAAGCGAAGCTCAACGAAGCGAAGCTAAACGAAGCTAAGCTAAGCTAGGGCGAGAAGCTTTCAACGTGCACGAGACGAGTCCAACCGGACACGAAGATTGAACGAATAATGTTTTAGGCCAGTAAGGTATTGATGGACTTACTGCGACGAGGATTCAGCACGTTCGGTCCAAATTCAGGAACAATTTTGCGCAGCCGCGTGGAAGCGCGTGTGGCTGCCGAAAGAAAAGAGGCAGCGGCCAGGAGATCTATTACCCACAATCCTTTGCGGCAGAAAATATTTAAAGAAACAGACCGCCGACGATGACACACTGCGCTCGGGAGTTTCAAGCAAAAGACAAAAAAAAAAAAAAAAAGGTCATAGCAGCTGCTTACAAAGCCAGGACGACGAAAAAGCCCCCACTTTATAAAGGTTGAATTAGCCCCGCCCCTGGGTTTAACCGGAACGTGGACGCTCCACATGACCATATTTGGAGTGTTCTGCTGGCCACAAGGTGGCACTCTGTGTCCGTGAAATACCCACACCCTAACAGACTGGCCTGGTGCCCAAATGGTACCCTTATGTCGTAAGATGCAACTCAGTCCTCTTTGAAGACTCCAGCCTCTGCTCTAAACCAAAGACAGGTTATGGTCTGACAAGACGAGGAAAACCGTAATAAACATACAAATGGCTGAAGGAATCCCTTTGATGTATTTATTTTTGAAAATTGTGCAAAAAGATGCAGAGTCCTCGAGCACAATAGTCCCGTGCAACGACCGTTGTGCAAAGGGCGCCGAGACTTCAGGCGAGGAGTGCGATCATCTGGGACAATGTCGATTGTGCAAATGTTGCAGATACTCCCCAGTCAGTGTGCAAGTGGTGCAGATGCTACTCTGGCGTGAGTGGCCGGTATTGGTCGAAAAATGATGAGTCAGCAAATATTTTTCCAAAAATGTGAAATAATTGTATATCATTTATTGATACAAATATGATATTATATAATGATGTAAACACGAAAGAAGCCGAAATATCAAATATTGTAATCTTTGGTTTCTCTGTGCTGCCATCTTGTGGGCAAAAAATTGAAGAGGTTTCATTTTATTATTGGTAAAAAAAAATTGCAGGTGAAGTCTGCAAGCTCGTGGCGCGATGATGTCAATTATGAAATTACAGGAGACTTGTACTTCAAGTACAAGGACATACAGTGGGTACGCAAAGTATTCAGACCCCCTCACCTTTTTCACTTTTTGTATATTGCGGCCATTTGCTAAAATCATTTCAGTTCATTCCCCCCCCCCCCCCCCCTCTGTAATATACACACAGCACCCCATATTGACAGAAAACAAACTTCATTGTTGAAATTTTTGCAGATTTATTCAAAAAGAAAAACTGAAATATCACACAGCCGTAATTATTCAGACCCTTTGCTTCAGTATCTAGTCGAAGCCCCCTTTTGAGCTAATACGGCCGTTTTTGGGGATCCTCTGCCACTCAGTCCACTACAATACATTAAGTTACAAAATATGTCCATTTACGTTGTAATTTGACAAATCAGATATACAAGTTGTTGATATGCATTTTAGATTGAGATTTGACTTGATTGACAAGTTTTGGCATGAATGCTATAACTCTCAACACTTGTCCACAGGAGAAGTCGGTGCACAGAATACAATCATCCTTGGTGCGTGAACGGATGAAGCCTGCTGAGACGAGAGGCGAGTCCTACATCGATCGCT
The DNA here is from genome assembly GCF_024500385.1 of Phyllopteryx taeniolatus. Lineage (NCBI taxonomy): Eukaryota > Metazoa > Chordata > Actinopteri > Syngnathiformes > Syngnathidae > Phyllopteryx > Phyllopteryx taeniolatus. The sequence goes on from NW_026903294.1 coordinate 101,187, forward strand.
GCTATTCTCACCAACACACTTGTGATTCTGAGACGGATACTTGTGAGAGAATCTTTGGCCACAAGCAGAGCAGGAAAATGGTTTCTCTCCAGTGTGGGTTCTTGTGTGTTTTGTCAAGTTTCCCTTCTGAGAGAATCTTTGACCACAAACGGAGCAGACAAAAGGTTTCTCTCCAGTGTGGGTTCTTGTGTGACTTTTTAAGGTTCCCTTCGCAGAGAATCTTTGACCACAAACTGAGCAGGAAAAAGGTTTCTCTCCAGTGTGCGTCCTTGTGTGCTTTTTAAAGTTTCCCTTCTGAGAGAACCTTTGACCACAAACTGCCCAAGCAAAGGGTTTTTCCCCAACGTGCGTTTGTAGGTGTATTGTTAAAGTTCCCTTATTAAGGAATCTTTGACCACAAACGAAGCAGGATAAAGGTTTCTCACCAGTGTGTATCCTTGTGTGACGGTTTAAAGCTCGCTTTGCTAAGAATCTCTGACCGCAAACCGAGCAGGCAAAAGGTTTCGCTCCAGTGTGGGTGGTTGTATGTTTTGTCAAGGTTTCTTTTACAGAGAAACTTTGACCACACACTGAGGAGGCAAAAGGTTTCTCTCTAGCATGGGTTTTTGTGTGTTTTGTCAAACTTCTTTTGACAGAGAATGTTTGACCGCAAACTGTGCAGGCAAAAGGTTTCTCACCAGTGTGCGTTCTTGTGTGAATTTTTAAGGTTCCCTTCACAGAGAATCTTTGACCGCAAACCGAGCAAGAGAAAGGTTTCTCCCCAGTGTGCGTTCTTGTGTGAACTTTTAAGGTTCCCTTCACAGAGAAACGTTGACCACACACTGAGCAGGAAAAAGGTTTCTCTCCTGTGTGCGTTTTTGAGTGCGTTGTCAAAGCTCCCTTTCGAGAGAATCTTTTCCCACAATCGGCACAGCAAAAAGGTTTCTCTCCCGTGTGAATTCTCGCGTGTCTTGCCAAGTGCTCCTTAGCGCAGAATCTTTTACCACAATCGGAGCAGGCATAATCCTTCTTCCCGGTGTGTATTTTCACGTGTCGTTTCAAATTCGACTTGCAAGGAAACGTTTTCGCGCACTGATAACATTTCCAGCATTTGTTGTCAGTGTGACTTGTCTTATGAGCTTCTGACTCTTCATCATCATCATAGTCAGAAGAGTGTGACGTCATGTCGTCACCATCTGACAGTGGAGCTAAGAGGCCGTCTGCCTGTGATCCTCCACAGTGGTCTTCCCCATCGCCTTCGGTTGTCATGTGTTGACTTGAGCTGCTGCTTGGAGGCTCCGCCCCTCTGCTCTCCTCACTTTGACCTTCATCTTCGCTCTTCAACGGGACACCCGTCAAAGGAACCCTGATGACTTCCTCGTGCTCTTCCTCTTTACTGCGTAGGAAGTCTTCCTCCTCCTCTTTTGTGGGATGAAGCTCTCTATCCTCCTCTTCCTCTTTAATGTGAGGGTTCTCTGGCTCCTGCTGCTCCGGACGAAGATTTTCACTCACGCCTGTGAGACACAAAAAGACAAAACACAATTGGTTCAAATCTCATTTGTTTACAATAGTTACAACTTAAGGTGGCTGCGGATCAGTTGGTAGAGCGTGTCATCCAGTAGCCCAAGGGTACTACGTCGTTGACTTTCCCTGACGTGCCTACGTTGGGCGCACTGGTCCGCGGCGGGACCACGGAGCTGCCCAGTTGAGAGAGTTGAGAGGACCTATGGAGTCTAGATGCTCCATATTTCACTAACGAGTTGATTGTATGTATTTTTTGCTCGAGAAAATTCAACTGGCACACATTTCCAATGTCATCGATGCGTTTTGGGGCAATTGTTAAATACACACGAAACCAAAATTGTTCGTATCCCTTGTTAAGGAAAGAAAAACCCACAGCGGTCACAAAAAACTGAAGTCTGAGAAAAGCAATAATGCACAAAAAAATATTTTTAAAAAATCAATGGAAATTGACCAATGGAAATTAGATATTGCGGTTCAACATAATTATTATTATTATTTTATAAAAATTCATAAAACAGGCCACAACAAAAATGATTGTACCCCTAGAAAAGATTGAAAATAATTTGACCGTGGAGACATGTTCAAACAAGGTGTGCCCTCACCTGTGATTATCATCACAGGTGTCCTTAACCTTGTAATCAGTCAGTAGGCCTATTTAATTGGTGACAAGTAATCAATGCGCTGTTTGGTGACACGGTGTGTCATCCACCAAACATGGACCAGAGGAAGCGGAGGAGACAGTTGGAGATCGGAAAGAAAATTATTGACAAACACGTCAAAAGTAAAGGCCAAAAGGCGATCTCCAGGCAGCTCGATGTTCCTGTGATTACAGCCGCAGAGGCGGCCGGGTACTACATCTGCCTCACGGTTCCGGGGACCGGCGTTCAAATCCCGGCCTCGTCTGCGTGTTCGCCCTGTGCCTACGTGGGTTTTCTCCGGGTAATCCAGTTTCCTCCCACATCACGAAAACATGCATCCACTGACTGTGACGACTTCGACAAGAGGTTATTTTAAATATTGTAAAATCTTTCACCCACGGTTGCAATGTATCATTTTTTCCAAATGAAATGAAAACAGCTCATCTCATTCAAATGTATAAAAGTTGGAGCAACCACTGTTTTAAAAAGTTCTCTGTTGCCTGAAATTCTCGAAAAAAAAGTTTTCAACTCTCGATTTTTTTGGGGACAAAAATGACATTGAAAACATGAAATCCTAAATAAAAGCCGAAATGGTTTGAGAAACAATAGAACGACCTCAATGGCACTTTTGGAAGCAACTGAAGAAATCACTAACACACGAGATCAGAAGAAAATATGTCATATTTGTATTGATCTTAAAGCAATTTAGACCGCCAAAGAGTGACTCTCTAACATGGACTTCGTATCAAAGTTCCAACAAAAACCACCTCGGTTTTGTCAATCGAGTGTCTAGAAAAGGCCCCTCTGACAGCTACTTCTGTTTGACCCGGTTTTGTATCTGCTTTGGCCATATTCGGCTAAGACCGCCCCCTTGTCCTCCAATGGGTGGCTTTTACTGTTTGAATTCATATTTCACACATTCACGCATACCGCCACCACCGTTGCTAAAAGCACAACTACAAAATATTGCTCCAATCTGCGCAATACCCGAGTGTAAATAATTGCACGACTAGTGGCGAGCCGCAGCCACGCTGTTCGCATCTCACACCCACGATTGCCAACGTCACACGCCATTCTACCGAGCCCCGCCTCTTAAAGGCACACGCACGTACACAAACATTTCAATATGGCTCATTTGTAGCCGTTTTTCCCCCAGAGGATTTGTATTGATAGCGTTGAAATGTTGAAATATGCTTCAAGCTTGTGTGTTTCACTTTCTTCCACAGTTTGCCTCTCAATATCTGAGACTTTCTAAGTCAATCGATGACAAAGATCCGCTTTTCAGCTCTGCGGAAATGAGAGTTGCGAGCCGCAAAGTAGACCAGACATTATCGAATGGTAAGAATGCTAAGCTAAATGTCGAGCCGCGCGGGAATAGCGTTCAAACCTACCGCGTCTCTTTGGTAGCTGCTAGCAACCTAAGCTAAGCTAAGCTAAGCTAAGCTAGGTCGAGAAGCTTCAACGCGCACAGAGACGACTTCAACCGGACGCGAAGATGGCGCGAATGATCTTTTCGTGCCGTAAAGTAGTCGCGGACGTCCTGTGGGAGATCTTTCGAGCGATCATGCTTTACGGCAGCAAATATTTCAAGCAACAGCCCACCGACTCTCCGCCTGAGAAAAAGAGGACCGCCGAATTACTCCGCCTCCCTCCTCTGCTTTGGTCGTTGTTCGGTCCATGTGTCTCTCCGCTGAATATGATCTCCCGGTCTATCGTACGTCATCTAATTGGTCATCACCAAATTGGTCATCGGCAAATTGCCGATCATACGTCAATCTTGTTCCAAGGTCATATTCAGCAACATCAGGGACCGTCGACATTGCAATCATGAGACAATGTTTATTGACAAATTGATATCAAAACCTTTCTGGCAGCTCAGATCAATTCTCAGCATCGATGTCCTCTTGCAAAGCCACGCAGGCACGGGGCCGGGGATTGAACCCGGGTCCTCAGAACTGGGAGGCTGAAGCTCGAACATACCATACCTTTAATTAGACCATACCCGGTCTACATACCATACCTTTAATTGCAGTGTCCATGCCTTCTATGGAAACATCGACTTCCGCAAGATGGCCGCCAGTCGGCACGTTGGTGAGCCGAGCTGCTACAGCGCGCTATCGTGTATCTAGTGTTCTTGTCTATGTTTCGTCCGGAAGAACGAATCTTTTTTTTTTTTTAGTGCACGAACTGAAGCGACTCAGTTGATGACATGATTGGTTCTTTTCGCTCGGCCGCCGTGAGGGGAGCGGAAACGGAACTGTTGAAGCGTTCTGTCACTCACTTCTGAATCTTCGGCGAGTGACCAATGAGCAGCCAGCGTGCAGGCGGGGGAGGGACTTCAGTGAACTGAGTGACCCGTTCGTGGAACTTCGCGGGGATAGCTTTCACTAGCGGCTTCAAGCTAACGGTCAGTCAAGCACACATATTGAAAATAAATGGAAATTAATAATAAATGAATACACCTACACATACATATCATTCCCTCGGTGTCTCTAATGCGGTTATTTTTCAATTTTCATCATAATCATAATACATGAAACTTCTATAGCGCTTCTCAAGACACTCGGACTTTTTCTACTAGTCAGATAACAATAACAGTAAGGTGAGTGAGCAGAAAGGGATAAGTCCCAGCGGGGGACCTGTGACGCTCTTGAGGCGGTCCGGCACGAGACGTTCAAAGGACTTCATGACCGCGGATGTCAAGGCCGCAGGCCTGTAGTCATTCAGACCCGAGAGTGCAGGAAAGCTCGCTGAGCTCGCTGCACGCATGTTCACGAGTCACAACCGAGGACCAAAATCGCGGCCCGAGTTTCGCCTGCCGGCTGTTCGATCCTCTGTTGCGCGGTTCTTTTCTTCCGGTCGAGGTGATTCTTCAATGATTAGGCCCGCTGAAAAGTTGAACAATGTATTCGAAAACAGAGAGTCAAACCATAAAGTTGGTGACGGCTCAGCGCTGGGCTTTTTTTTTGACTTGAGTTCATTGTCGCATTTCTGCGGGGCCAATTATATATTACTCGTGTATACCACTCATGCCAGAGGAGCATCTGCTCCACTTGCACACCGATTGAGGAGTATCTGCAACATTTGCACAATCGACATTGTCCCAGATTATCGCACTCCTCGCTTGAAGTCTCGGCACCCTTTGCACAACGGTCGTTGCACCGGACTATTGCGATATTAGTCATTCGAACTGCTCTAAGTGCTCCAGGACTCTGCATCTTTTTGCACAATTGTCCAAAAAAATAAAAATAATAATAATTTACCGGCATTACCAGATAACTAGCAACCCTTTACTGCTCAGTGACTGTTTTTTGTTGTCAATGTCTTTATGTCTCAAAAGTGTCTGTTGTCGTACTAGAGCGGCTCCAACTACCGGAGACAAATTCCTTGTGTGTTTTGGGGATATACTTGGTAAATAAAGAGGATTCAAAAGCGTCCGGACCAAATTTTTCCGCTTGCTTTGTGGCCAAAGCTGCTTCCTGTTGTGACGTCATGCTGTCTCGGACCAATCCGAGCTCGCCTCGGTGTCTGGGTGCGTTCGGAAACTCAGTCCGACGTTCCCACGGCGCCCCGAGATCGCGGTACTCACAGGGACAGAGCGTGCTTCATTTTCTCTAACTGTACTTACGAACGCGTTGGCTATTGGCAGGGATACGTCAGTACATCCGCCATATTGGATGTGTCCGTTCTGCTCGTATCGAACGACACGCTCCAACAAGAGCTCCGAGTTCCCGAAGGTTCCGGGGTGAAGAGAGCGCGCCCGGAGTGAATTTCCCAGCGCACCCTATGTTGATATGCTGCGCGACAAAGTGTGACGCAACTGTATGTTTAGAAGGAGACGTGGCTGTGTATCTGTCATGGACGCACTGCGTCGAGGTTTCAATCCGTACACAACTAATTCGAGAATAATTAATTAGTGGGGAAAATTCGATGACTCAAAAGAAAAAAAAAAGGCACGAAAGTAGATCTGTAGCGGAAGTTGCTGTCCGGAGGCGAGGATCGTTTACGTTTGCATGACGACACTCATATCGATAGATGGAAGATAGGGAGATACGACACGCCCATTTTGAGGTCTGTACCGTCGGTGACGCTAAACTCGGGAGGTCAAAGTCATTACATGGCACACATTGTGTCATTGTGCGGCATTCGGTTGCGTAAAACGAAAACGACAAGGGAACTGGGAATCCCGAGCACGTGTAAAAGTTATTTTTCTTTTTTTCAAATGTTGTGTATTGATAGCATAAGATTTGGCGTTGAAAACAAAACCAAATAAAAAATCAACGAATATCGTGAATATCGGCTAAGAAATACATTTCGACTTAATTTCAGTGTCATGCATTGCCTTCTATGGGAGCGACGACCTTCCCAACATGGCCGGCGGTAGGCACGTTTGCCAGCTAGGCTGCGACAGGGCGCTCGCGTATCGCGAGTGTTCAAATCTATGGACGACACTCGTGTCGACCGTAACCACATGCGCTCCCAGGCGCTGCACTCAAAAAAAGTCCCCAATTTGTGCCAAACGTGCTGAATCTTCGTCGCAGTGAGTCAATCGCTACTTTACCGCACTCAGACTTCATTAGTTGAGTCTTTGTGTGGAGTTGAAGTCGTCCGGTTGCGCGTTGAAGCCTCTCGGCCCTGTTTAGCTTAGCATGCTAAACAAAGAAACGCATTTTTTGGTTTTGGGTGATCAAGATCAAGTTTGAGCGTCAAGTGCTCTTTTCCCGCCACCTACAGTAAACCGTGTGGACCAGAATATCTAATATTTACTCTTAAATAGAAAACAACAACTACATTCATGTGTTTGTCTGAGATACTTATTTTGTTTGAATGTTTAAAATGTATAAACCCTCATTTGTCTGTCTTCTTTGGGTCTCCTATTTCTTCCAATGCATAATGACATGTTCGTGTTGACTTTGGTGCTTTGCCATTTTGAGCCTTTCAGCCCTTTTTGTCTTGTGCGCCCCCTGAACGTTTTTGTCATACCGTGACCTTGAGTAACCTTGGTAGAAATGTTTGACATCTGATTTACACTTGCTTTTTATCATCCCTCTAATTCAGAGCGGAAAGTTTTGTGGCGGTTGTGTGAAAATGTGCGCGAGAAGGACGGCACAGTACGAGGAGGAACTTGGTGGACCAAAAGCAAAAAAGCAACTTCTGGACGCCGTTGTCAATCTGCAGCCTCCAACTGTTCAACGCAGAGCAGGTCGGTTTGCGGGACTGGGAAAAGTCCGCGGAATTCTGCGTGTTTTCCTCGTGGAGAAATCCTATATGTAAATGGTGTCATTTTGCAAAATCAATTCTGGGGACGTCTGTAATTGTGAGCGTCATATTTACAGCATTGAAGACCGCATTGCAACAAGCGAGGTGCGAATCGGACGGCATTTTGATTTTATCGGCGCTATCTTTGTACACATTTCAATTCCATTTTTTTGACATTAATAAGTTGACGGTGTCGTCGTCGATTAGGACAACGGGATCAAGAACTCGTGGAATTGAGATTAAAGGTCAGAAATGAATATATATCGAAAGGTTCAACAACCTGGGAAGGCATACGGAATCTTGTGTCATCCGGCTGGGAAGTATGGATGAAAAAATATAATTGCCTGAATGCCAAGACACGAGAAAACTTGTGTTTTGGAACAAATGGGCAGATGAAGGTAGAAGCCTGCAGATGACGATAGATGTGATTTACAGCGGCTGCGGAAAGTTTTCAGACCCCCCTTAAATTTGTCCCTGTTTGTTATATTGCAGCCATTTGTTAAAATCAAAATCAAAACCAATTAATGTACACACTACAGTACCCCCCCCCCCCCCCCCCGTATTGACAGAAAAAAATGGAATCGTTGAAACTTTTGCAGATTTATTGAAAAAGAAAAACTGAAATATCACACAGCCACAAGTATTCAGACCCTTTGCTGTGACGCTCGTATATAGAACTCGGGTGCTGTCCGTTTCTTCTGATCATCCTGCAGATGGTTCTACACCTTCATTAGAGTCCAGCTGTGTTTGATTATACTGATGGGACTTAATTACACCTGTCTATAGAAAACTTTACAGCTCACAGTGCCTGTCAGAGCAAATGAGAATCATGAGGTCCAAGGAACTGCCTGAAGAGCTCAGCGACAGAATTGTGGCAAGGCGCAGATCTGGCCAAGGTTACAAAAAAAGTCTGCTGCACTTAAGGTTCCTAAGAGCACAGTGGCCTCCTTAATCCTTCAATGGAAGACGTTTGGGACGACCAGAACCCTTCCTCGAGCTGGCCGTCCGGCCACACTGAGGAATCGGGGGAGAAGAGCCACGGTGAGAGATGTAAAGAAGAACGCAAAGATCACTGTGGCTGAGCTCCAGAGCTGCAGTCGGGAGACGGGAGAAAGCTCTAGAACGTCAACCATCACTGCAGCGATGCACCAGTCGGGGCTTTATGGCAGAGTGGCCCGACGGAGGCCTCTCCTCAGTGCAAGACACGTGCAAGACACACCTGAAGGACTCCAAGATGGTGAGAAATAAGATTCTCCGGTCTGATGAGACCAAGATAGAACTTTTTGCCCTTCATTGTAAACGGTATGTGTGGAGAAAAGCAGGCACTGCTCATCACCTGTCCAATACAGTCCCAACAGTGACGCATGGCGGTGGCAGCGTCATGCTGTGGGGGTGTTGTTCAGCTGCAGGGACGGGACGACCGGTTGCAATCGAAGGAAAGATGAATGCGGCCAACTACAGGGAAATCCTGGACGAAAACCTTCCCCAAAGTGCTTCAGGACCTCAGACTGGGCCGAAGGTTCACCTTGCAACAAGACAATGACCCTAAGCACACAGCTCAAATCATGAAGGAGTGGCTCCAGAACAACTCCGTGACTGTTCTTGAATGGCCCAGCCTTGACTTAAACCCAACTGAGCATCTCTGGAACGACCTGAAAATGGCTGTCCACCAATGTTCCTCATCCAAGCTGACAGAACTGGAGAGGATCTGCAAGGAGGAATGGCAGAGTTCCGTATTTTCACGACCATAAGGCGCACCGTATTATTGGGCGCAGGCATGCTAAAACATACGCTAGCTTAAAACATACGGTAGCATGCATGCACGCGAAAACAATGTTTTTAAAAAGGCAGCGGGAGCAAAACCGAGTTCGGTTGTACTTTAGTGAAGTATTTAACAATGTACTCACGTTATTTTGGGATCAATCCTCATCCACAAATCCATCAAAGTCCTCATCTTCTGTGTCCGAAATGAACAGCCGGCCAAGTTCTCCATCAAACACGCCGGGTTCCGGTCAGTCTCGTTGCCGTGCGAAAGCTCCAACAAGCATCCGCAACCCATTCACAAATCGCGGCGTAACTCGCCCGGCGCTGCCTCCGAGTCTTAGCAAAGCGGTGTTCGCCATCTGCCATCCATGGCTCCCACGCCGCTCGCAACTTCACTTTGTTTCCACCGATGCCCAGCGGTTCGTCAATGTTCGTCATGATGGCAAGCCCCGAGTTATTGCCCTCAGTCGAACGGTGACTGTAGAGACGCCTCGCCCGGCTGTTCTTTGCTCACGAATCCATTGCTCGAGTTGGTCTTCCAGCTCGGGCCACCTCGCCTCGTCTCCGCGGAAACTCAGCTTCGTCTCCTTGACTTTGCCGAAGCTCGTTTTCCTGCTTCCTCCGCTTGCGAACCGCGCATTCGTTGATCTTGAATTCTCTCGCGGCTGCTCGATTCCCACGTTCCTCCGCGTAACCGATAGCTTGCAGTTTACGCTGTGCTTCGTAAAGTAATGTCCCTTCGATTTGTCAACGTATTATAGCATCAGTGAAGTTCACGGCAACCCAGCATGCCTCACGGCTCAGGTTGTGAGTAGCCCCCCTTTTATTACTCGTTTCATTGTGTACAGTGTCATGTCTGAAGTGTCGAGTGGGGGCCGTTGAGGCCGGGGCCTGTGGATTGGTCATCGAGCGTGAGTTGGAGCTCATAGCAGCTCCTGGATGAATGAGTATTTGTTTGTTGACTGTCATCAGTTAAAGTATGCGGTTTTTGTTGGTGGGTGATATCGCGGCTACTGAGAGTATTCAGACCCCCTTAAATTTGTCACTCTTTTTTTATATTGCAACCATTTGCTAAAACCTTCCTGAAGATCCTCTCCAGTTCTGACACGTTGGATGGTGAACATTTTCAGGTCTCTCCAGAGATGCTCAGTTGGGTTTAAGTCAGGGCTCTGGCCGGGCCATTCAAGAACAGTCACGGAGTTGTTCTGAAGCCACTCCTTCATGATTTGAGCTGTGTGCTTAGGGTCATTGTCTTGTTGGAAGGTGAACCTTCGGCCCGGTCTGAGGTCCTGAGCAATCTGGAGAAGGTTTTCGTGTGTGTACATTTAATGAGGAATAAAATGAACCTAAATGAAAATGAACCTACAATGCAGTGCTAACTTCCTCTGCAGTGGATGTCGTACGACTTGCACAACCTGTTTGTCTACAGAGGCCAAACACATTGTGTGCCAACCATTCATTTGAGCTCACATCACATGAAATAATCATTTTTATTTTATTTTTTTGGTATTATTTGGCCTATATTTTCGGACATCTGAGTCATGTTGTCAATATTTCATTCCCAATGGATATTTGTCTTTGTACAATTTTAGGAAAACAATAGCGCCTGTAATTTCAGTTGCATTCAGTGGTAATCTCGTGTATGTTTTCCTCAATCTTTTGAATCTATTTCGCCAGATGCCGCGATCAGGAGAAGAAAATATGTGGCATATCACCCAGTTTTGCCCAAAATGTTGGAATCGATCCGACCATTTTACTGTAAATGTTCTTCAGGTTGAATCTCTGCGAGAAACCACAAAATAATTTCACTGTTCGTTGACTTTGAAATCTACTCGAGTAACTCGTTTGAAATGTTACTCAACTTGATATTTCTTCTAACGTGTCATTCTTTTAATCAAATTGCCATTAGATTATTGTATATTTAAATAGTGATAGATTGTCAAGACATGGTATTGAATAAACTGAAATAAAAGGGAAGAAGTTGGCAATATTTTATCACTTGAAATTATTCAGAGGGGCTGATTGAAAGCGAGTTAAGCAAAGCAAAATAAAGGCAAATACATGAAAATCAAGCTGTACAATGTGATATCCATCCATCCATTTTCTGAGCCGCTTCTCCTCACAAGGGTCGCGGGAGTGCCGGAGCCGATCCCAGCTGTCATCGGGCAGGAGGCGGGGTACACCCTGAACTGGTTGCCAGCCAATCCCAGGGCACATGCAAACAAACAAACAACCATTCGCACTCACATTCACACCTAGCGGCAATTAAGTGTCTTCAATGAACCTAGCATGCATGTTTTTGGGATGTGGGAGGAAACCGGAGTGCCCGGAGAAAACCCACACAGCCACGGGGGGAACATGCAAACTCCACACAGGCGGGGCCGGGGATTGAACCCCGGTCCTCAGAACTGTGAGGCAGACGTCCACCGTGCCGCCCAATGTGATTCCATAATAGCACGTTGAATACAGGGTTCATAACAAGCTAAAAACAGGTTCAGCGATCATGTACAGTATCCCTCGCAAAAGTTTTCAACGGCGATGTTGGGATGAATGCGGTGAGGCTTTGCAAAATTATTTTTACTCTATATTTATTTTACTTTAATATAAACCAGAATACACAACATTAAAGTCACAACACGAGAGCAGATTTACCAAACGATCTGTGTTTGTCTTTTTGTGTCTTGTAGACGTCACTGTAGAGCTTAGTCCTGAGCGGCAGGAGCCAGAGCCCCCTCGCATTAAAGAGGAAGTGGAGGACGAAGAGGTCCACCACATCAAAGAGGAAGAGGAGCCCATTTTGATTAAAAAAGAAGAGGAAGAAGCATTCCCCCACATCAAACAGGAAGAGGAGGAGTTTCCATCGACTGGTGTCCCTTTGAAGAGTGAAGAAGGTCAAAGTGAGGAGAGCAGAGGGGCGGAGCCTCCAAGCAGCAGCTCAAATCAACACATGACAACAGAAGGTGACGGAGAAGACCACTGCGGAGGATCACAAGCAGACGGACTCTTAGCGCCACGATCAGATAGTGACGACGTGACGTCACACTCTCCTCACGCTGATGATGGCGATAAACAGTCTGAAGGTGATCTGACATGTCACACTGACAACAAACGTTGGAAATGTTCTCAGTGTGGGAAAACATTTGCTAGTAAGACGAGTTTGAAACAACACATGAGAACACACACTGGTGAGAAACCTTTTTCCTGCTCAGATTGTGGTAAAAGATTCTCTGAAAAGGGGAACTTTAAAAAACACACAAGAACACACACTGGCGAGAAACCTTTTGTCTGCTTAGATTGTGGCCAAAGATTCTCTGTGAAGGGAAGCTTAAAAATCCACACAAGAACGCACACTGGTGAGAAAGCTTTTTACTGCTCAGATTGCGGCCAAAGATTCTCTCAGAAGGAACACTTAAAAAGACACACAAGAACCCACACTGGTGAGAAACCTTTTTCCTGCTCCGATTGCGGTCAAAGATTCTCTGACAAAGGAATTTTAAAAATCCACACAAGAACCCACACTGGTGAGAAACCTTTTTCCTGCTCAGATTGTGGTCAGAGATTCTCTGTGAAGGGAAGCTTAAAAAGACACACAAGAACACACACTGCTGAGAAACCTTTTGCCTGCTCAGTTTGTGGTCAGAGATTCTCTGTCAAGGCAACCTTGACAAGACACACAAGAAGACACACTGGAGAGAAACCTTTTGCCTGCTCAGTTTGTGGGCAAAGATTCTCTGACAAGGTAACCTTGACGAGACACACAAAAACACACACTGCTGAGAAACCTTTTGCCTGCTCAGTTTGTGGTCAGAGATTCTCTGACAAGGGAATTTTGACAGTACACACAAGGACACACACTGGCGAGAAACCTTTTTCCTGCACAGTTTGTGGTCAAAGGTTTTCTGCGAAGCGAAACTTAAAAATACACACAAGAACCCACACTGGTGAGAAACCTTTTTCCTGCACAGTTTGTGGTCAAAGATTCTCTGTGAAGGGAAACTTAAAAATACACACAAGAACGCACACTGGAGAGAAACCTTTTTCCTGCTCAGTTTGTGGCCAAAGATTCTCGAAGAAGGAAAACTTAAAAAGACACACAAGAGCCCACACTGGTGAGAAACCTTTTTCCTGCTCGGTTTGTGGCCAAAGATTCTCCTTCAAGTATCTGGCTAAGAGACACAAGTGTGCTGGTGAAAACAGCAGTGATCACGAAGCTTTTTCCTAATGAAAGTGTAAATGTTTCATTTGAAAAGTCCTTACTATGTTACTGACAAAAACAAAAAAAAACTCCATTCTTGTATTCTATGTACCGGCTTTTATTGTATCCGTCTTCTTGTCCAGAGACACTGAACACAAATATAAACAGTTTTGGGGATGAGATCCTGCCCCAAGTGGAGGAGTTCAAGTATCTTGGGGTCTTGTTCACGAGTGAGGGAAGAACGGAACGGGAGAGTGAATGTCCACCAGAGCTGTTGCCCGTGAATCCAACGTTCATTTCTCTGCCATAAGCCGTTTCAGACAATTTGGCAGTACATCCACCCGGGTTCGCGACCGCAGACCACGTGTAACCACACCGGCCTAGGACCTCCTCATCCAGCACGTTCGCCTCCAAGATCGTCTTGAGACCAGCCAAAGAATTTCTGCACAAACTGTCAGAAACCGTCTCAGGGAAGCTCGTCATCCTCATCGGGGTCTCCGCCTGACTGCGGTTGGTCATCGTAACCTGCCAATATCCGGCAACTTCGAACGGCCATTGAAGAGGAGTGGACCAACATTCCACAGGCCACAACCAACCACCTGATCAACTCGATGCCAAGGAGATGCGTTGCACTGCGTCAAGCAAATGCTGGTCCATGTACGTATCGATCACAAAGGCGTTCGTTCCGTAAGTGGCATTTTGTGACAGACGTGGATTTCGTCGGATGACCCATGACGGGGGTCTCCCGGCCGAACGCGTTGCGTCACTGAAGGTCCCGAAACTGCAGCTGATTTGAGATGTCTGCATAAATTCGGGTGACGATTGTTGACAGTTTTCGGATATTAAGCCGCTTTTATTGGGTTCATGCCCACTCCTGCAAGGATGTGGCACTCGCCTGCCGTGTTTGTATAATTTGAATGATGGCACCCTCATAAATTTGCTCCCCCCCCTCTCTCCCTGAAAAGTTGTCATTTTGAAGGTGAGGATATCAAATATTACCACTTACGGTAATATTACACCTACGGCTGCCAGCAATAAAAGACAACTATGTTATGTTTTTTACCGTACACTAACCGCCACTCCGCCTTTACTATTATTGACTATTTTGAATATTCATTTTAGCATGAACTTAAAAGTGATTTTGACAACATGAGCCACATAAAGTCTTTAAAATCCTTCTTGAAGATTATCGAACAAGTGAATCCTCTCAACGCTTGCACCGCAATTCATAAGAATCTGAATTCATGAACATGAATGAAATAGCTAACCCTATTTCAACCACTTTAATGCGCACATCTGGTGTCGTGAGAAAAAGCCACACTCGTGTCCCTCTCCACTTTGTTTTTGATATCAAATCACAAATGTTGAAGCCATCATTGATTGACAATTTCGATGATGATGTCTTTTTTTTTTTTGAAGACGAATTCATAGGAGAGGCAAAATAGGGCTGGCCTCACCGCGGATCGATGTGAAGTTTTGGAATAAACTAACACAATGTGTTCTGTCACTTCTGGACATAATCCAAAATCAACACAGACTCTGCTTGCTTTGTGTTTCTTTTTGAATTCAGTCAGAAGAAGGAGATCACCTCCTCCTTGTCCCGAGTCTCGTGTTTTGGCTTGCCGCTCGTGGCGCCTGCAGCCTCCTCGTTGTCCTTTCTGCCGTCACGCGGCGCTGTTCTGTCCCGTCGCTTGAAATATTTCCGCCCCAAAGGATCATGGGTAATACGGGCTCCTTTCACATCTCGCGATGCAGCAGGACGGACGACCGCGCTTCAGCAACTCTTCCTGAATTTGCGACCGAATGCTGGGAATCCTCGACGCTTGACGCCCCTGATCGCGACTTTAGTGGACGAAAACGTCACTCGTGCCATCTTCGTGTCCGGTTGGAGTCGTCTCGTGCACGTGGGAGCTTCTCGGCCTAGCCTAGCTTAGCTTAGCTTAGCCTAGCTTAGCTTGCTAACAAAGAGCCGCGTTGGTGATCGACACTTCGCTAAGCAGAGATCAAGCGGGAGGTAAAATCCTGATCAGAATCGGGAATCCTTTTGTAGAATGTCTGTCATGTTTCTTACAATGCAGAATGAACACCTTCTGCTGTTTTCTTGTGGTTGACTTTGGCGCTTTGCCCTTTTAAAGGCATGTACAGTTGTGCTCCTAAGTTTACATACCCGGGCAGAATTTGTGAAAAATATATATTTTTTCTTGAAACGACTGCTGACTGAACAACAACCATCATTCGTTTCCTTATGGTTATATTTAGTTTCGTGATCATGCTTTTCTGCGTGACAGTTGAATTTGAATCCCATTCAAATAAAATGAAATGTGTTTCGCTTGGGTCCTTCCTGTTTTCTTAAAATAATTGTACACATCTTACAAATTCTGCCTGGGTAATCAAACCTATGAGCACAACTGTGAGTTCTCTCATTTCCAAAATGAAAGTAGGGCTGTGAATGTCAAAATAGGAGCAATAGAAAGTACCGTGTTCAAATAAAGTGCTGAGCTTAAGAAAAACCAAACTAACAAAATACAGATACTTCATGTTTTGATCATATGGGTAGCAGCAAAATTATGCATTATGCATGGGTATAAGGGTTTTCCGGGATTTGGAGGTCAAGTTTGGGGGTGCGCATTATACACGAGAAATTACGGTAATTGTGTCACATGTCCCATTTACACTTGATTGTCTCATCCTTTCAACGTAGAGCGGAAAGCGTTGCGATCGTCGCGTGAAAATGTGTGCGAGGAGGACAGCAGAGTGCGACGAGGCACTTTGGGGCCCGAAAGAGGAGGAGGAGGAGGAGGAGCCACAAGGTCAACTTCTGGACTCCGCGTTCAATCTGCAGCCTCCGACTGTGCCACGCAGAGCAGGTTGCATGCATTCTAAATGTACTGATATTCCTGTGGTAAATGATGGCTCCCCGTTTGATGATGCTTTTAACATAACATTTTTAAGACCCTATAATGTGTGGGTCTGCGGCAGTTGTAAAAAGTTATAAAACTTCACAAATAAGTTATTGGGAAATCCTATGCCCACTTTGAATACGAGGAAGACAGTGTCAAATACCTTGAAGCCTGATTTGCTTTGCAGGCGTTCATAAAGCAGTCCTGTTTTTGCCTGATCCAAATGCACGTTACGCTTTTTCAGGGGAGGGGGCGGGGCGTCTTTTCACCTGAAGCACCTTTGAACCTGAAAATAAAACATTGTTTTGAAATGGGATACGGAATACATACAAAGGTAGAACTATAGATGTTGTGTACTCCACTCTTTTCCGACTGAGAACCAGGGTCTCAGATTTGGAGGTGCTAATTTTCCTCCCAGCCGCTTCACACTCTGCTGCGATCTCCAGTGAGAGAAGAAGAAGAAGAAGAAGAAGAAGAATCCCCTTTTATTGTCATGAACATGGATGCACGCGCGTGTAATTTGTTCTCTGCATTGAACCCATACACGTTAGTGGAACACACTGGAGCAGGGGGCAGCTGAAGCGCCCGGGGAGCATTTCGGGGTATCAGTGTCTTGCTCAAGGACACCACAGCCGTGAGTCCGGGGATGTTGGCGGATGGTCCAGTTGGGTTCTTGAACCAGGGTCCCCCGCGGTGGCAGGCGATAATCTTAACCATTGGGCCACGGCTGTTGGAGATCATGGCTTGACGAAGCCAACAGAACCACATCTGCAAAAAGCTTCAATACTGAGGTCACCAAACCGGACCCCCGCTATGCCTCGGCTGCGCCACAGAACTCCCAAAGGGACACGGTCAAACACCTTCTCTAAGTCCACAAAACACTCCCATGCACCCTCAAGGATCCTGCCGAGGGTGTAGGGCCGGTCCACTGTTCCACGGCCAGGACGAAAACCACACTGCTCCTCCTGAATCTGAGATTCGACTTCTCGACGGACCCTCCTGTCCAGCACCCCTGAATAGACCTTACCAGGGAGGCTGAGGAGTGTGATCCTCCTGTTGTTGGACACACCCTCTGTTCCCCATTTTTTAAAAAGGGGGACCACCACCACCACCACCCCACTCTGCCAATCCAGAGGCACTGTCCCCGATGTCCACGCGATGTTGCAGAGGCGTGTCAACCAGGACAGCCCCACAACATCCAGAGCCTTTAGGAACTCCGGGCAAATCTCATCCACCCCCGGGGCCTTGCCACCGAGGAGCTTTTTAACCACCTCGGTGACCTCAACCCCAGCGACATGAGAGCCCGCTTCAGAGAACCCAGACTCTCCTGCCTCATGGGAAGGCGTGTCGGTGGAATTGAGGAGGTCTTCGAAGTATTCTCCCCGGAGAGACACAACGTCCCAAGTCAAGGTCAGCAGTGCCCCTTCCCCACTATACACAGTGTTGATGGTGTACTGCTTTACCCTCCTGAGACGCCGAATGGTGGACCACAATTTTCTTGAAGCCGTTCGGAAATTATTCTCCATGGCCACACCGAACCCCTCCCACGACCCGAGTTTTTGCCTCAGCGACCACTAAAGCTGCATTCCGCTTGGCCAGCCGGTACCCATCAAGCTGCCTCAGGAGTCCCGCAGGGCAAAAAGGGCCGATAGGACTCCTCCTCCAGCTTGACGGCATCCCTCACCGCTGGTGTCCATCGGGTTCAGGGATTTCCGCCACGACAGGCACCGACTGCCTTACCCCCACAGCTCCGGTCGGCCGCCTCGGCAATGGATGCGTGGAACATGATCCACTCGGACTCAATGTCCCCCGCCTCTGAAACTCTTTCTGACAGGGGATTCAGCCAGACGTTCCCAGCAGACCCTTACAATTTGATTGGGCCTGCCAGGTCGGACCCGCATCTTCCCCCACTATCGGAGTCAACTCACCACCAGGTGGTGATCAATTGACAACTCCACTCCTCTCCTCACCCGAGGGTTCCAAGACATGCGGCCGCAAGGCCGACGACAGGACCACAAAGTCGATCACCGAACTGTGACCTAGGGTGTCCTGGTGCCAACTGCACGTGTTCGTTATGGACAATCCGTGGTGAACACAGAAGTCCAATAACAGAACACCACTCGGGTTCTGATCGGAGGGCCGTTCCTCCCAATCACAACCCTACAGGTCTCACTGTCATTGCACACGTGAGCATTAAAGTCCCCCAGCAGAACGATGGAGTCCCCAGCGGGAGCGCTCTCCAGCACCCACTCCAAGAACTCCAAAAAGGTGTGCCGTGGTATTGAGGCAATTAGCCTGTGGCATTGCCTGGGAGTCATGGAAGCCCAGATTTCTTCTTTGTTTTTGCGTCTGGTGCCCCTCATTTTCCTCTTGATAATACCCCATCGATTCTCAATGGGGTTTAGATCCGGCGAGTTGGCTGGCCAGTCAAGCACTGTGATGGCCTGGGCATCAAACCAGGTTTTGGTGCTTCCGGTGGTATGGGCATGGGCCAGGTCCTGCTGGAAGATGAAATCTGCATCTCCATACGGAGCCTCAGCAGAAGGAATCATGAAGTCCTCTAAAACATTCTGGTTGACTGTTGCGGTGACCTTGGATTTCAGAAAGAAGTTCACCAACACCGGCACTGGACATTGCACCCCAAATCATGACTCGCAGTGGATATTTCACACTGGACCTCAAGAAGCTTTGGTTCTGTTCTTCACCAGTCTTCCTCCAAACCCTTGGACCGTGATTCCCAGATGAAAGAGACACTTTACTTTCATCGGAAAAGAGGACCTCGGACCACTGGCCAATAGTCCAGTCCTTTGTCTCCTTGGCCAAGTTGAGACGCTTCCTACGTTGGCTCAGAAGCGGCTCGACCCGAGGAACCCGACAGTTGTAGCCAATCTCCCGGATGCGTCTGAATGGCTGTGACTCCCGCCTCATTCCACTCTTTCTGGATCTCTGCTAGATTCTTGAATCTTCTCTGCTGAAGCCCACGGTCCTCTCTCTGGCTTTTTGTCTTTCCGTTGATATGCTTGAACAGCCAGCCTCCTTAGCTAGGAACCTTGGTGTATGACCCATCTTATGGAGGGTATCGATGATCGTCTTCTGGCCAATTGTCAAGTCTGAACTGAAGTCTTCCCCATCTTGAACCTACCTGAGACAAGTGAGTAATTGAATGACACCTGGGGAAACCTCTGCAGGTGCTTTGAGTTGAGTTGATGATTAGTGTGTGACACTCAGTTGAAAACATTTATGGCCTGCAAAATTTGGGCTGAATTCTTCACTGCGTTGTGATTTTTATTCTTGTTTCCTCCTGATTTTGTGGGTTTTATGAGCTGGAAACCCCAATTATGTAAAAATAAACAAACTGCTTTCTCCGCGTACTCCCCCAAAACATACTATGTGGGTTCATTGAAAAGTCGAAATTGCCCGCAGGTGTGAACGTTGGGTGCGAGTGGTTGTTTGTTTAGATGCGCCGTGCGATTGGCTGGCCCACGAGGTAACGAGCCAGCGAGCTAAGCGCTCTTCTGTTGTCCTCGTGGTCTCCTCGATGGGATCTCTGGTCGAAGGCGCGAACGTGTCAACGGGATCGAGGAGCAAGGAGGTTGTAAATATTGTAGACAAATGAGATTTGACCTGATCTGTGTTTGTCTTTTGTTTGACAGACGTCAGTGAAAATCTTCATCCTGAGCGGCAGCCGTCGGTGTCCACTCGCATCAAAGAGGAAGAGGAGGACGAAGAGGTTCAACACATTAAAGAGGAAGAGCAGGAGGAAATCATCAAGGTTCCATCGACGGGTGTCCTTTTGAAGAGCGAAGATGGAGGTCAAAGAGAAGAGAGCAAAGGGGCGGAGCCTCCAAGCAGCAGCTCAAGTCAACACATGACGACAGAAGGTGATGGAGAAGACCACTGCGGAGGATCACCGGCAGACTGTGATGATGATGAACAGTTAGAAGGTGATAAGACATGTCACACGGAGAAAAAACTCTGGAAATGTTCTCAATGTAGGAAAACTTTTGCTTCCAAGAGCTATTTCAAACAGCACATGAACATACACACAGGAGAGAGAAAATTTGCCTGCTCAGTTTGTGGTCAAAGATTCTCTCAAAAGGGAAACTTAACGATACACACGAGAACGCACACTGGTGAGAAACCTTTTGCCTGCTCAGTTTGTGGTCAAAGTTTCTCTGAGAAGGGAACCTTAAAAAGCCACACAAGAACCCACACTGGCGAGAAACCTTTTGCCTGCTCGGTTTGTGGTCAAAAATTCACTCAGAAGGGAACCTTAAAAAGTCACATAAGAACGCACACTGGTGAGAAACCTTTCGCCTGCTCAGTTTGTGGTCAACGATTTTCTGGGAAGAGCAACTTAACAATACACACAAGAACGCACACTGGTGAGAAACCTTTTGGCTGCTCAGTTTGTGGTCAACGATTCTCCGGTAAGAGCATCTTAACAATACACACAAGAACCCACACTGGCGAGAAACCTTTTTCCTGCACAGTTTGTGGTCAAAGATTCTATCAAAAGGGACACTTAACAATACACACAAGAACCCACACTGGCGAGAAACCTTTTTCCTGCTCATTTTGTGGTCAGAGATTCTCTGAAAAGGGCAAGTTAAAAATGCACACAAGGACCCACACTGGTGAGAAACCTTTTTCCTGCTCAGTTTGTGGTCAAAGATTCACTCGGAATGGACACTTAAAAACGCACACAAGAACGCACACTGGAGAGAAACCTTTTTCCTGCTCAGTTTGCGGTCAAAGATTCTCTGCTAAGGAAAGCTTAAAATTACACACAAGGACCCACACTGGTGAGAAACCTTTTTCCTGCTCGGTTTGTGGTCAAAGATTCTCTCATAAGAATCGGGTTAAGGCACACAAGTGTGCTGGGGAGAATAGCAGTGCTCAAGAAGCTTTTTTTTGATGAAACTGTAAATGAAAAGTAATTACTATGTTACTGACCCCAAAAAAAATCTCCATTCTTGTATTCTGTGTACCAGCTTTTATTGTATCTTCTTGTTTCCCATATATTTTCGAAAAGCCTCCTGCGGGCAAATGTTGAGAATTGAATTGATGCACCACAAGTGTGTCGCACGTGTGTGTATGTCTGCATACGGTGGGTACGGAAAGTATTCAGACCCCCTTTAAAATGTTCACTGTTATATTGTAGCCATTTGCTACAATCATTTCAATTCTTTTTTCCTCAATGTACACAGCACCCCATATTGACCAGAATTATTTTTTTTTTTTTTACATTTTTGCAGATTTACTAAAAAAAAGAACTGAAATATCACATGGCCATAAGTATTCAGGCCCGTAGCTCGGTATTGAGTAGAAGCCCCCTTTTCAGCTAATACAGCCATGAGTCCTTTTGGGAATGATGCAACCAGTTTTTCACACCTGGATTTGGGGATCCTCTGCCATCCCCCCTCGCAGATCCTCTCCAGTTCTGTCGGGTCGGATGGTGAACGATGGTGGACCGCTATTGACGTGAAAATGTCACCAGATGTTGGGAACAACCCAAGTCATCCATCCATACAAATAAGATCAGAAATTCACTTGTGTAAAAAGGTGAAATGACGCAGGGAGAAGGTAGTGAAAACGCCAATGGTATTTCTTTCATACTTTGCACCAAAGCCTTTGTTTGCAATGACAGCTTCCTGTATGGAGAAACTAGTCGCATGCATTGCTCTGTGGTGATTTTGGCCCATCCCTCCACACGAGCAGGCTTCAAATCGTGACGGTCCCGTGGGCTTCTTTTATGGACCTTGAGTTTCAGTTCTTTCTGTAGATTTTCGATTGTTTTTAGGGTGATGTGCAGTGCCATTTGTCCTCCAAACGTGGTGTGCACTATGGCAACCAAACAGTTCAATTATATTCTCCCAGTATTTAACTGGCTGGTCCAAATGTTGCTCAGCAGGGGTTGCCTGAAAATTTCTCAGTCATGACAATCACTCGTCACACATTTCTTGAGCTCAGCGTGTTAAGTAGGCATTACTCTTATTACAAATTCAATTAAAAAGTATATTTAAACTCAAAAACTGAAGTTCTTTGTTCGTTCCTGAATCTGTCTGTCTGAAAATGTCTTTCAAATCATGAGAAGCACAGCAGGCGAACTTGACAATCTTCCTCATAAACTGCAACTGGCCAAATAAAACGAAGTTGGCACTTACAAGCCCAATTCCAATGAAGTTGGGACGTTGTGTTAAACATAAATACAAATGATTTGCAAACCATATTCCACCTATATTGAATTGAATATACTATACAAAGACAAGTTATTTCATGTTCAAACTGATCAACTTGATTGATTTTAGAAAAGAATCATTAACTTGGAATTTGATGGCTGGAACACGTTCCCAAAAAGCTGGGACAGACGGGGTCATGTTTACCACGGTCTTACATCACCTTTTCTTTCAACAACATTCGCTAAACGTTTGGGAACTGAGGACACGAAATGTTGAAGCTTTGGCGGTGGAATTCTTTCCCATTCTTGCCTGATGTACAGCTTCAGCTGTTCAAAAGTTCATTGTCTTGCTGAAATAAGCAGGGGCGTCCGTGAAAAAGACGTTGCTTGGATGGCAGCATACGCTTCTCCAAAACCTGTATGTACCTTTCAGCGTTAATGGTGCCTTCACAGATGTGTAAGTCACCCATGCCATTGGCACTAACACAGCCCCATACCATCACAGATGCTGGCTTTTCAACTTTGCGTCCATAACAGTCCGGATGGTTCTTTTCCTCTTTGGCCCGCAGGACACGACGTCCACAATTTCCAAAAACAATTTCAAATGTGGGCGGCACGGTGGCCGACTGGTTAGAGCGTCAGCCTCACAGTTCTGAGGACCCGGGTTCAATCCCCGGCCCCGCCTGTGTGGAGTTTGCATGTTCTCCCCGTGCCTGCGTGGGTTTTCTCCGGGTACTCCGGTTTCTTCCCACATCCCAAAAACATGCATGAATTGGAGACTCTAAATTCCCCGTAGGCATGACTGTGAGTGCGAATGGTTGTTTGTTCCTATGTGCCCTGCGATTGGCTGGCAACCAGTTCAGAGTGTACCCTGCCTCCTGCCCGATGACAGCACGCCCGCGACCCTAGTGAGGAGAAGCGGCTCAGAAAATGGATGGATGGATGGAATTTCAAATGTGGACTCGTCAGACCACAGAATACTTTTCCACTTTGCGTCAGTCCATCTTAGATGGGCTCGGGCCCAGAGAAGCCGGCGGCGTTTCTGGGTGTTGTTGATGGCAAAATGGCTTTTGCTTTGCATAGTAGAGTTTTAATTTGCACTTCCGGATGTCGTGCCGGCTTTGCCGCTTCCATGCAGTGATTTCTCTAGATTCTCTGAACCTTTTGATGATGTTATGGACCGTAGATGATGAATTCCCTAAATTCCTCCCAATTGGTACGTTGAGCAACATTGTCCCTAAACTGTTGGACTATTTTCTCACGCACGTGTTGACAAAGAGGTGAACCTCGCCCCATCGTTGCTTGTGAACGACTGAGCAATTCAGGGAAGCGCCTTTTCTACCCAATCATGGCCCCCGCCTGTCCCAGCTTTTTTGGAACGTCTTGCAGCCATAAAATTCCAAGTTAATGATTCTTTTCTAAAATCAATATTAATAACTGTTGATCAGTTTGAACATGAAATATCTTGTCTTTGTAGTGTGTTCCATTAAATATAGGTCCAACATGATTTGCAAATCAATGTGTTCAGTTTTTATTTGTTGAATACAACGTCCAAAATTCATTGAAATTGGGGTTGTAGGGTTTATCTTTTGTCATTGCCATTGTGCCAAATATCATTAAAAGTCAGGTGACAAAGATGTTATGGGGTCAGTTAAAATTCATATTTGCATTGTTTATATTTTATGTAACACATGCACGTAAGTTTTCAACCATAGTTTAGCTAAAAATGTGGTTTTTATGACGCGTATTGAGTCCTCCCCGAACATACCCGAAGGTCAAGACACCGGGGGTGTGGTCACACGCAATACGCCATGGCGAGCAACGTGTTGGAATATGCGGAGGAGGAGGATTTCGGCGTACAGGAGCGCCCGACTGAACTTGGCGTCGTCAAAGCGTACATGTTTGAGCCAATCGGGAGGTCGGAACCTGACAGCGGCCAAGTCGCAGCTGTCCATCAGAGAAAGAGAGCGGCCACCGGCTCGATGTGACGGTATGTCAAAATATTTGTGCGCAGTCACGGCTTGAAATAATGGCAACCCAGGGGGGGGCCGATATTCTGGTTGCCAGATGTGGGAGTCAACAGAAACCGCGTCTCCTCTAACCCAGTAGCGAAAACAAAACTCCCGGGCTGACCCAGACGTCGTCACATGGAGGGGACAGTGTGGCGCCGGACCGGCGATGGAGGCGGCCGGCCGCTCCGCGAGTTTGCAACGCCGGTGTCTCCGAAGCAAGATGGAACATATGCTACAAACCCAATTCCAATGAAGTTGGGACGTTGTGTTAAACTTAAATAAAAACAGAATACAATGATTTGCAAATCTTGTTCCACCTAGATTTCATTGAATACGCTACAAAGACGAGATATTTCATGTTGCAACTGATCAACTTGATTGTTTTTAGCAAATAATCATCAACTTAAAATTTTATGGCTGCAACACGTTCCGAAAAAGCGAGTTGAGGTTTTTCAGCCACATTGCATCGCCATTTTCAACACTTGAAAAAATATGGAATTTAGCAAATTTGGACAGGATGTTTCGCCACAGTGCCAGCGATACGATCCAATAAGTCCAAATAATTGCTGACTAGTCGACTGTCAAAATAATCGGTTGTGGCAGCCCTAGTATTTTTACATTTGTTATTATTCAAGTAACTCATGGAATGGTCGATAGAATTCTAAAATGATTCAAAGGTGACAGCCAGCTCTAATTATTTCCAATAAATCTTAACTCACCTGACTTTCCTAATAACCTTCAATGTAAATATAAACATTAAAATCACATCATGAGAATTGAGTTTCGCAAACCCCGGGTTTGACTTATTTATTTTTTTGTCGTCTTACAGACGTCATTGACGATCTTCGTCCGGAGTGGCAGGAGCCAGAGCCCCCTCACATGAAAGAGAAAGATGAAGGCTCCTCCCAAATTAAAGAGGAAGAGGAGGACAAAGAGGTCCATCACATGAAAGACAAAGAGGAGCCGCAGTCCCCCTACATGAAAAAAGAGGTGGATGAGAACCGCTGCATCAAGGAGGAGGAGGAGGAGGAGGAGGAGGAGGACATCAGAAAGTTGCCATCGACTTGTGTCCCATTGAAGAGTGAAGATGAAGATGAAAGTCAAAGTGAGGAGAGCAGAGGGGCAGAGCCTCCACGCAGCAGTTCCAGTTCAATTCAACGCATGACAACAGAAGGTGATGGAGACCACGATGGAGGATCGCAAACAGGCGGCCTCTTAGCTCCGCTAGCAGGTAGTGACGTCCTAACGTCACACTCTCCTCACACTGATGTTGATGAGGATGATGAAGAGTCCATATTTGATGGTGATAGGACATGTGGTACTGACAACAAACGATGGAAATGTTCTCAATGTGCGAAAAGTTTGGCTTCTGAGAGCAGTTTGAAGCAACACTTGAGAATACACAATGGAGAGAAACCTTTCGGCTGCTCAGTTTGTGGCCGACGATTCTCTAAAAAGGGAAACTTATTAAGACACACAAAAACACACACTGGTGCGAAACCGTTTACCTGCTCAGTTTGTCATCGAAGATTCATTGATAAGGGAGATTTAAGACGACACACAAGGACACACACTGGAGAAAAACCTTTTCCTTGCTCAGTTTGCGGTCAAAGATTCTCTCGTAAGGCAAACGTAAGATCCCACACAAGAACACACACTGGTGAAAAACCCTTTGAATGCTCTTTTTGTGCTCAAAGATTCTCTGACAAGGGAACCCTCAAAACACACATAAGAACGCACACTGGAGAGAAGCCTTTTGCCTGCTCAGTTTGTGGTCAAAGATTTTCTCTGAAGGGAAGCTTACAAAGACACACAAGAATGCACACTAGGGAGAAGCTTCTCTCCTTTTTATCACCCACAACCGACCTCTTGGCAATCATTTCCTCAAATTCAACTTAGAATTACACGGATAATGGATGAGTACCAAAATCTGTACTTTTTTTCGGGGAGTAGCGATTCTTGTCAAATCAATCGCTACTATCATTAGGTACCACGGCGCGCCCTTTGCAGTGGGAGTGGAAGAGTTAGCCAATTTCCGTGGCACAGTGGAAGGCATCGATGACGCACACGAGTATAATGATAGCCTCACAACAAACAACCGTGTGGATCCAAAGTGCTCAAAAATATGGTGGAAAAGTGGAGGGGTCCCGCTTGAAAAGGATGTTGTGCTCGTGAGTCAGGCACATAGCACAATCCAAAGCCGGTCGGTGTGTCATCAGGCACGGAGCGCTAGCAGGGCGGCGGCAAACTGGGGTCCAAGCGGGAGCGGTTCGTGGGACACACCAGAAATCTGACGAGCCGCACAAGCGTCCCACACCGGTAAACCCTACCGATGTAGTTCGCTTTTAGCTAACGAGTGACCATGCAGTAAGCAGCAGAAAGCTAAAGGCAGTTAAACTACCGTATTTTCACGACCATGTTTCTCCGCGTAACTAATGGCTTGCAGTTTAAACTGTCTCTTCGTAGGTGCCATTTTCGGGGGTCCCTAGCCAAACGGGGGTCTACTGGGGGCGTGCCTTTCGCGTCCTCCTTCACGCGCACCCTCCCCCCTTTAACGTCCGCATGCTGTCCTCAGTCACGTCCGCCTTTCCTCTATATAAGCAGCGTGTCGGCAGGAAATGCTCCCAGTCGGTCAAGCGGAGCGCTCATGAAAGTCACACAACAACATTTAGAGATTTTGGAACTCGGTGCACACATAAGGCGCGCCGCATTATGAGGCGCCCCCGTCCGTTTTGGAGAAAACATTTCGGAGACTTTTAAGTGCGCCTTATGCTCGTGGAAATACGCTACTCTTTCAGGGTCGCAGAGTGTTAGATCGCGTCAAATGAGTCTAACAATAGGGTTTAAAGTGCTGAATCTTTACTAACTCGATAAAACTGCGTACAAAATAGTGAAAATAGAGGAGGAGGCAGACCAGCTTGCCAGCAGTCCCTACAATGTTATACTACATGTGCCAAGTGAAAATCTTGGCTCTCACTTCCATGAGTTTTCAGAATACATAATAGTGCACATTTTAACACAATGACTAATGATCTTAATTCCTGCTGCAGTTCATTGGAAAGTTTGCGCCATACTTTGCGTTTTGTAATGTTTTATTGATTCTTTATATTTGTATGCTTTATTTGTCGATTATACCTTGACTGTATTCATTTTTGTTGAAAACCGAGGATATTGTTTGGTTACGCAGTGTTTGTTAAGGAGTATATTGAAAAAGAAGCGTTTCATTGAGAAATTTGGATTTGACATTTTCCAGTCCACCCGACACACGAAAGCAGAGACAATTGGTGCCGCTGAGTATTGGTATTGAATCCCAGATAGCGGTTCACTGACAGCTTCCCCAGAACTCTGCCACCCGGACTATCACAAGGACCCCCTTCGCTCACCACATGACTGCAGCAACTCCGTTCAATACTGCATCCAATATAAAATACTGATGTGCACCTTCAAGGCCATCAATGTCCTTGCTCCGCCATATCCTGCTGACCTCCTTGCCAGACCCTCACGCGCTCTCAGATCTTCGTCTTCTGCCCGTCTGTCCCCCGTCGTCGGAACTCCAAAACACAGACTCTTTAAGCCTCTTCAAATCCAAACTCATTCCGGACTGCCTATTCGCGTTAACATTTGCATTATCATTTGCCATTTGTATTTGATTTATTTGAACTATGTTTGTACAGTGACCGTGAATATATTTGTGCTGCAGAGTAGTCGGGGGTCGGGTCAGTCCGTACTTTACATACGACGACGCCATGTTGGAAAGGTCGACTTTCCCATAGAAGGCAATGCACGGACACTGAAATTAAGCTGTAACTTGCTCATTTCTCAAGCAATTTTTACGAAGCGTCCCGTTTTGTGAACGCCAGAGCATATGCTATTAGTAACCATCCTTTGAACACCCCCACGGAAAATAGGGTGAGGGTCAACAATATTCCTGTGTTTAGTTGCGACCAACAGAAAAGCACCAGCACCGTTTTTTTGAGGAGGTCCAGCATGACCATGGCAAAGCTTGACAGTGACTCGAGAGATGACATTTGCAAAATATTTTAATCATGAACAGGATGTTTATCCGCAAACAAGCAGTGGCAGACAAAACAGAAGAAGAAGAAGAAGAATCATCTTTTATTGTCATGAACATGCATGCATGCATGCACATGTGAACACACACACACACACACACACACGTTAGTGGAACACACTGGAGCAGGGGGCAGCCGGAGCGCCCGGGGAGCATTTTCGGGGTATCAGTGTCTTGCTCAAGGACACCACGGCCGTGAGTCCGGGGGATGTTGGCGGATGGTCCAGTCGGGGTCTTGAACCTAGGTCCCCCACGGTGGCAGGCGATGATATTATATGGACCACCACCACATAAAAATACCACTTCTGATTATTCACACTATTTTTCGAATGACTTACTTTACCTATTTAAAATCATAGTCCCAAAGAGAACATGGATAAATGATGACTACAACAATTATTGCACATTATTTTAATGATAGTTTGTTTTCCTATACAATCTTCTTTCAAGGAGTCCGGGCCTGTTTGTATATATTGTCTTCAAAGACCCCTTATGAAGAAGACAAATTATGGACTCAGGTTTCCCTTGCCCGGACGCGGGTCACCGGGGCCCTCCTCTGGAGCCAGGACTGGAGGTGGGCCTCGAAGGCGAGCACCTGGTGGCCGGGCCTGCACCCATGGGGCCCGGCCGGGCACAGCCCGAAAGGGTAACGTGGATCCCCCTTCCCATGGGCTCACCACCTGTGGGAGGGGCCATAGGGGTCGGGTGCAATGCGAGCTGGGCGGTGGCCGAAGGCGGGGGGACCTTGGCGATCCGATCCCCGGCTACAGAAGCTGACTCTAGGAACGTGGAATGTCACCTCTTTGGCAGGGAAGGAGCCCGAGCTGATGTGTGAGGTCGACAAGTTCCGACTAGATATAGTCGGACTCGCCTCCACGCACAACTTGGGCTCTGGTACCAGTCCTCTCGAGAGGGGTTGGACTCTCTTCCACTCTGGAGTTGCCCACGGTGAGAGGCGCCGAGCAGGTGTGGGTATACTTATTGCTCCCCGGCTCGGTGCCTGTACGTTGGGGTTCACCCCGATGGACGAGAGGGTAGCCTCCCTCTGCTTTCGGGTGGGGGGACTGGTCCTGACTGTTGTTTGTGCCTATGCACCAAACAGCAGTTCAGAGTACCCACCCTTTTTGGAGTCCTTGGAGGGGGTGCTGGAGAGCGCTCCCGCTGGGGACTCCATCGTTCTGCTGGGGGACTTCAATGCTCACGTGGGCAATGACAGTGAGACCTGGAAGGGCGTGATTGGGAGGAACGGCCCCCCCGATCAGAACCCGAGCGGTCTTCTGTTATTGGACTTCTGTGCTCGTCACGGATTGTCCATAACGAACACCATGTTCAAGCACAAGGGTGTCCACTTGGCACCAGGACACCCTAGGTCGCAGTTCGATGATCGACTTTGCGGTCGTGTCATCGGACTTGCGGCCGCATGTCTTGGACACTCGGGTGAAGAGAAGGGCGGAGCTGTCAATTGATCACCACTTGGTGGTGAGTTGGCTCCGATGGTGGGGGAAGATGCCGGTCCGACGTGGCAGGCCCAAACGTATTGTGAGGGTCTGCTGGGAACATCCGGCGGAATCCCCTGTCAGAAGGAGTTTCAACTCCCACCTCCGACAGAACTTTGCTCACGTTCCGGGGGAGGCGGGGGACATCGAGTCCGAGTGGACCACGTTCGGCGCCTCCATTGCTGAGGCGGCCGACCGGAGCTGTGGCCGTAACGTGGTCGGTGCCTGTCGTGGCGGCAATCCCCGAACCCGTTGGTGGACACCAACGGTGAGGGATGCTGTCAAGCTGAAGAAGGAGTCCTATCGGGCCTTTTTGGCCTGTGGGACTCCTGAGGCAGCTGATGGGTACCGGCTGGCCAAGTGGAATGCAGCTTTGAGCAAAAACTCGGAATAGGAGGAGTTCGGTGAGGCCATGGAGAAAGACTTCCGGACGGCTTCGAGGAAATTCTGGTCCACCGTCCGGCGTCTCAGGAGGGGGAAGCAGTGCACCATCAACACTGTGTATAGTGGGGATGGGGCGCTGCTGACCTCGACTCGGGACGTTGTGAGCCGGTGGGGAGAATACTTCGAATACCTCCTCAATTCCACCGACACGCCTTCCCATGAGGGAGCAGAGTCTGGATTCTCTGAGGCGGGCTCTCCTATCTCTGGGGTTGAGGTCACCGAGGTGGTTAAAAAGCTTCTCGGTGGCAGGGCCCCGGGGGTGGATGAGAGTCGCCCGGAGTTCCTTAAGGCTCTAGATGTTGTAGGGCTGTCCTGGTTGACACGCCTCTGCAACATCGCGTGGACATCGGGGACAGTGCCTTTGTATTGGCAGACTGGGGTGGTGGTCCCCCTTCTTAAGAAGGGTGTGTTCCAACTACAGGGGGATCACATTCCTCAGCCTCCCTGGTAAGGTCTATTCAGGGGTGCTGGAGAGGAGGGTCCGTCGGGAAGTCGAATCTCAGATTCAGGAGGAGCAGTGTGGTTTTCGTCCTGGCCGTGGAACAGTGGACCAGCTCTACACCCTCGGCAGGGTCCTCGAGGGTGCGTGCGAGTTCGCCCAACCAGTCTACATGTGTTTTGTGGACTTGGAGGAGGCGTTCGACCGTGTCCCTCGGGGTGTCCTGTGGGGGGTGCTTCGGGAGTATGGGGTACCGAACCTCCTGATACGGGCTATTCGGTCCCTGTACGACCGGAGTCAGAGTTTGGTCCGCATATCCGGCAGTAAGTCGGACTCGTTTCCGGTGAGGGTTGGACTCCGCCAAGGCTGCCCTTTGTCACCGATTCTGTTCCTAACTTTTATGGACAGAATTTCTAGGCGCAGCCGAGGCATAGAGGGGGTCCGGTTTGGTGGCCTCAGTATTGCATCTCTGCTTTTTGCAGATGATGTGGTTCTGTCGGCTTCATCAAGCCGTGACCTCCGACTCTCATTGGGGAGCAGTTCGCAGCAGAGTGTGAAGCGGTTGGGATGAGAATCAGCACCTCCAAATCTGAGACCATGGTCCTCAGTCGGAAAAGGGTGGCGTGCCCTCTCCGGGTCGGGGATGAGATCCTGCCCCAAGTGGAGGAGTTCAAGTATCTTGGGGTCTTGTTCACGCGTGAGGGAAGAACGGAACGGGAGATCGACAGGCGGATCGGTGCAGCGTCTGCAGTGATGCGGACTTTGTATCGATCCGTTGTGGTAAAGAAGGAGCTAAGCCGAAAGGCGAAGCTTTCGTTTTACCGGTCCATCTACGTTCCTACCCTCACCCATGGTCACGAGCTGCGGGTCGTGACCGAAAGAACGAGATCCCGGATATAAGCGGCCGAAATTATTTTCCCCTGCAGGGTGTCCGGGCTCTCCCTTAGAGAGAGGGTGAGAAGCTCGGTCATCCGGGAGGATCTCCGAGTAGAGCCGCTGCTCCTCCACATCGAGAGGAGTCAGATGAGGTGGCTGGGGCATCTGATTCGGATGCCTCCAGGACGCCTCCCCGGTGAGGTGTTCCGGGCACGTCCCACCGGGAGGAGACCCCGGGCACGACCCGGGACACGCTGGAGAGACTACATCCTTCGGCTGGCCTGGGAACGCCTCGGGATCCCCCCGGAAGAGCTGGATGAAGTGGCTGGGGAGAGGGAAGTCTGGGCGTCCCTGCCTGACCTCGGATAAGCGGTAGAAAATGGATGGATGGATGGATTTATTGTATCTTCACATGTCTATGCTGTAAACAGGGTTTCGCTTTATTAGCTTTGTACATGACAGTTTATGTTATAATGAGTGAAATGAAAAAGAGAGACAAATTAAGCAGGAAATCTTTGCAGTTGGCGGTAAAATTGGGGAAACTGGTGCGGGTGAAGCGATACAGTCACGTGGCAATGAAGACCCGCTACTGTCACCAACATCCAGGCCAACCAGCTCCCCAAAGGATGTGCGAATGTATGCGGTGCATTAAAAATTTACGGGGGAAAGGCATTGCGGGCCAGAGACCAGGCCGGATCTATCAGTACACCAAGGTTTCGGACTTTGGTTTTTAAAGAGAGTGACTCCAGGTATTTTCTCACAGCAATCCTCTTTTCTGTATTGCCAAAGCCAATTATGTCAGTTTTGTTGTGGTTTAATTGAAGAACATTTTGGCTCATCCAGTTATTTCTCAGTTTTAGACGGTGACACGACACCTCACTTGAACTGGAGTCATCTGGAGACACTGCTCGCTATAACTGTGTGTCATCTGCATAGCTATGATAGTCCAAATTCAAGTTCTGAAGAATTTGAGCCAAGGGTAGCATATACAGGCTGAACAGGAGGGGTCCAAGAACTGACCCTTGAGGGACAGCAGTTTTGAAAAATCCTCCATCAATTTTCTATTGTATCTTGGAGGCCTATCAATTATGAAAACAGTCACCTTTGGCTAAAAAACTGAGATATTCAAAGAGCTAAAATCACCGAGTAGAATTTCTTTACACTGAAATAATGACCTACAAATGCAATATAATACAATGCAATACCACCGCCTTTAATTGAAATTTGCTGGTGTTGCCTTATTTAAAATGCTATTACAGCTACTTTCTGTGAACCATGTTTCATTTGGTAACAAAAAGTCCAGCTCGTAGGTTGTAATGATGTCATGAATCAACATTGATTTATTATCCAGTGATCTGATATTGAAAAGAGCTGGTCTCGCAGACATAACTGGAGACAATGGTTTGATAGAGTCAAATTGTTTGTAGTTCTACTCTTTTGTATCATATTTGTTTGACCAACTTTCTGTCCCTTGTAATTAATTACAGGGATGAAAAATGCCTGATCTCCATGGGGGTCTGACATATTCTGGAAAAGACCCCGCAGATATCAGTCAGATTTGCAGATAAGGTTCTTCATGGGTGGAGGAGGGGGGCCTTCGCATCTTCGTGGATGGTGGTTTCAGGGGGGATGGGAGGAAGATCGTGGCGTGGTGTGCGTTGGATTCCAGTATTGACAATAGTCTTCATCCTGTCCGTCACACCTAACAGAGCATTTAGGCTTGGAGAGAGTGAGTTTTACATTTGGCTTCCTCCCTTTTAGATGTTGTCCCATATCTTTGGGCTTTGCTCCCAGTAAATTCTAGGGAGAACTCCTGCATGATCCATTAACGTTTCCACAGTCCACGGTGAATGGATCATGCAGCAGTGCACGAGTCCATTAACGTGGGTGCACGGGAGTTTGGCCAACCAGTCTTCATGTGCTTTGTGGACTTGGAGAAGCCGTTTCACCGTGTTTATTTCAGGGAGTGCTGTGGAAGGTGCTCTGGAAGGATGGGGTTCTTTTGGCCTGGTTGAAAAAAAAACAAAATCTTTGCAAATGTAATAACTGATCGCCTACCGTAATAATATACTATATACTATCACAAACTTATTTTTTGGATATAACTGTGGAAGTGCATACTCTCTCTCGCCATCTCTCCATGCATTTTATATTTTTAACTTGATGGTTAGCACGATGTCACCTAGTCGTGTCTGCTCGTTAACCTCTCAAACTATCTTCAAATGTACAATTAAAACCAGATCTTTACCTCCACTATATAAAGTGGAGGTATTTTATTCACCGTCTGACAGGAAATCAAACAAAACATTCCCTGTTTTAGATCCTCTCCAGTTCTGTCAGGTTGGAGGGTGAA
Source organism: Phyllopteryx taeniolatus (assembly GCF_024500385.1). Lineage (NCBI taxonomy): Eukaryota > Metazoa > Chordata > Actinopteri > Syngnathiformes > Syngnathidae > Phyllopteryx > Phyllopteryx taeniolatus. The sequence goes on from NW_026903294.1 coordinate 135,319, forward strand.
CGTTGGTGGACAGCCATTTTCAGGTCTCTCCAGCGATGCTCAATTGGGTTTCAGACAAGGCTGTGGCTGGGCAATTATACCGCTTAGAATGAAGGCCAAAAAGTTCGATCTTGGTCTCCTCAGACCAGAGAATCTTATTTCTCACCATCTTGGAGTCCTTCAGGTGTGTTTTTAGCAAACTCCATGCGGGCTTTCACGTGTCTTGCACTGAGAAGAGGCTTCCGTCGGGCCACTCTGCCATAAAGCCCCGACTGGTGGAGGGCTGCAGTGATGATTGGCTTTCTAGAACTTTCTCCCGTCTCCCGACTGCATCTCTGGAGCTCAGCCGCAGTGATCTTTGGGTTCTTCTTGACCTCTCTCACCAAGGCTCTTCTCCCTCGATTGCTCAGTTTGGCCGGACGGCCAGCTCTAGGAAAGGTTCTGGTCACCCCAAACGTCTTCCATTTAAGGATGATATATGTGTATGTGTGTGTGTGTGTGTGTGTGTGTGTGTGTACAACCCCAATTCCAATGAAGTTGGGACGTATCATAAATCAAAACAGAATACAATGATTTGCAAATCATGTTCAACCTATATTGAATTGAATGCACTACAAAGACAAAATATTTCATGTTCAAACTGATCAACTTGATTGTTTTTGGCAAAGAATCCTTCATTTAGACGACACGATCCAAAAAAACTGGACCAGGTGGCAAAAAAGACTGAGAAATCCCACAGGTGAACAGGCTCATTGGGGACAATGTTCCTCAACGTACAATTGCAAGGAATTTACGGATTTCATCATCTGCGGTACGAAATCACTGCATGGAAGCGGCAAGGCCGAAAACCGACATCGAATGCCCGTGACCTTCGATCCCTCAGACGGCGCTGCATCAAAAACCGACATCAATGTGGAAAGGATATCACCGCATGGGCTCAGGAACACTTCAGAAAACCAATGTCAGTAAATACAGTTCGGCGCTACATCCGGAAGTGCAACTTGAAACTCTACTATGCAAAGCAAAAACCATTTATTAACAACACCCAGAAACGCCGGCGGCTTCTCTGGGCCCGAGCTCATCTAGGATGGACTGATGCAAAGTGGAAAAGTGTTCTGTGGTCTGACGAGTCCACATTTGAAATTGTTTTTGGAAATTGTGGCTGTCGTGTCCTCCGGGCCAAAGAGGAAAAGAACCATGCGGACGCAAAGTTCAAAAGCCAGCAACTGTGATGGTATGGGGCTGTGTTAGTGCCAATGGCATCAGTAACTTAAAGATCTGTGAATGCACCATTAATTCTGAAAGGTACATACAGGTTTTGGAGAAACATATGCTGCCATCCAAGCAACGTCTTTTTCACGGACGCCCCTGCTTATTTCAGCAAGACAATGCCAAACCACCTTCTGCACGTGTTACAACAGCGTGGCTTCGTCGTAAAAGAGTGCGGGAACGTGTTGCAGCCATCAAATTCTAAGTTCATGATTATTTGCTAAAAACAATCAAGTTGATCAGTTTGAACATGAAATATTTTGTCTTTGTAGTGTATTCACTGAAATATAGGTCGAGCAGGATTTGCAAATCATTGTATTCTGTTTGCGTTGATGTTTAGCACAACGTCCCAACTTCATTGGAATTGGCCAGGAAGCCCTACCTCGAGGTGTACGAGGTGGCGAGGACACAGCAGACCTTTTCATCGGTCTCCTTTAGCAATGTTCGTCGGTGCTTTGTTTTGCTTTTTCTCTGCATTGTTCGCCTGTAGAGTCCCCTGTTGGATCTCATTACATTTCCGATAGAAATCCACTACCTGTATCATTCGTGTGGGTTTGGATTTGACAAAAGAACTCTGCTTATCAAGAACTCATGTAATTCCTGTGATCTAATATTTGAATAACTTGAAATTGGCTGTATTTCTGCAAATTTGAATCTCTGATGTCAAATCTGTTGTCAACTGAACCGGATGAAATTCATTGCTCATATTGCGCCTCTATTCCGAATTAGACGAGCTGACATTACAAACAATTGGGCTATTGCACAATCACGGCGGAACTTCGGCGGAAAGTCCCAGTCAATATGACGATCTTGACACACTGGAACAATCCAAATCAAAGTTATTACCTGAGAAACGCATTTGGATCCAATTCCTTTGATTTATGTCATGATTTAGGTCACCGATGGTGCAGAGGTCCACTCGCCTGACTTTGGTTCAGTTCCCACCCAGCGACGGTATGAATGTGAGTGCGAATGGTTCATTCGTTGTCCGTGTCCATATGTGCCCTCCGAATGACTGGCGACCAGTTCAGGGCGTCGTCTGCCTTTCGCCCGAAGTCAGCTGGGAGAGGCTCCAGCATCCTGTGACCCTAACCAGGATGACCGCTGTTGAAAATGGATCGGCTGTACAAGCTCACGTTTCACACTCCAGTCCAGTTGGTGGAAGTAATGCACCGATAAGTAGGTCTGTCAACCGCTAATAAACACAGAAGAAGAAGAAGAAGAAGAAGAAGAAGAAGCAGAAGAACAAGCAGAAGAAGAACAAGAAGAAAACGAAGAAGAAGAACAAGAAGAAAACGAAGAAGAAGACGAACAAGCAGAAGAAGAACAAGCAGAAAACGAAGAAGAAGAACAAGAAGAGAACGAAGAAGAACAAGCAGAAGAAGAAGAAGAACAAGCAGAAGAAGAAGAACAAGCAGAAGAAGAAGAAGAAGAAGAACAAGCAGCAGAACAAGAAGAAGAAGAAGAACAACAAGCAGAAGAAGAACAAGAACAAGAAGAAAACGAAGAAGAAGAAAACGACGACGACGACGAACAAGAAGGTTCATTTTTTTCCCGTAACCACACGCACTTTCCCGAATTTGTACAGAACGTGCTGAATCCTCGTCGCAGTAAGTCCGTCAATACTTTGCTGAACGCCAACATAATTTGGTTTAAGTTCCTCGTCTGGTTGCAATCGTTTCGGTAGACGTTGAAGCTTCTCGGCCTAGCTTAGCTTAGCTTAGCATGCTAACAAAGAGACGCGTGAGCGTCAAGCGTTCATCTTTCTGCAGCCTCCTACCCGCCGACAAGGAGTGCGGACCACAATATCGGCAAGAACTCTATTCCCTCTTGTCAGCTTTGTTTGTCTGAGCTACTGAAATAGTAACCTTAGGACATTTTGTGACCGAAACCTTGACGCTTTGGTAGCAAAAAAAAAAATAATGCCTGAATGTTAGTCTTATTAGTTGAGTTGTGAGGTCTAAAAAGGCCCTTTTCAGATTTGTCAATGGCGGCGTCCGCCCAAAAAAACAAAAAAACAAGAAACTTTTCCTTCTCAATCTCGTTTCCTTCAAGCAACTGAAAGAAAGCTTTGAGGTGCATTTCTGAAGCGAACAGTACGTTTTTCCGATGAAGCGCTGGGACCCCACTTCTCTTCAACTCCTCTCTAGGCCTCCCTCGACCTTTGACCATAACATGTTCAACGCTCTTCTCTACGCCACACTCGCACAAACCTGGACCGTGTTTCGAATTGTCTACCCGCTGCCTTCACGCCGCCCAGCGTCTGCTGTATTTGATCGAAATGCCATCCAGTGCGACTTAAACCCCCAACCGCATGACCCTTTCTCCACCACCCCAATTGCTTTCTGTATCTTGGATAAACTCAATATTATTGCCTCCATCATCCGCAAACAACGTCTTTCCTATATCTCGGTCTATTTCTGCAATAATGACATGAATCATCATAGGAAACAACAACGGACTGGTAACACTGCCCTGCGGCGTCCCATTTTCCACCTTATAGGGGCTAGATAAAGTAGTAACCATTTTTACTTGAACCCTAAGAAATTAAATGTTCTTCCATTAATGACCATTTTATACAGTTTTATCACTCCTTTGGCTGTCCTCGAATTTGTTTCCGATCTACATTTTTGCATGGATTATAAAAAAATACATTTTGGATTGTCCATATCTCTGTATTTTGCCATTTTCCAATCAACGTTTTGCATTCCGTGAAATCTTCTTTGGCTTGAGCAGAAAGGTCGTCTCTCACCGCTTCCCATGTTCATTGTTTGCGCTGAAGATGATTTTCTGCTGCTCTAACTCTTATTTGTATTCTTTGTTTTTGTTTGTTCCCATTGTTCCGTGTGTAACACCTGCAATGAATGTTGTCTCTTCATAGCGATCATTTATTTTGCTGTTTCACAATTCTTCCCGCTGTCTCGCCCTCACTCTGCTTATTTAAAAACAAAAAAATCATAACCGGTGCTGTGTGAAGTTACATCCATCTATCCATCTTCGATCGCTTATCCGAGGCCGGGTCGCGGGGGCAGTAGCTTTAGCAGGGCCGCCCACTCTTCCCTTTCCCCAGCCACTTCATCCATCTCCCTCGATGCGGAGGAGCAGCGGCTCTACTCTGAGCTCCTCCCGGATGACCGAACTTCTCGCCCTCTCTCTAAGGGAGAGCCCGGACACCCTGCGGAGGAAACTCATTTCGGCCGCTTGTATCCGGGATCTCGTTCTTTCGCTCTCGTGACCACCGGTGAAGGTAGGAACGTAGATGGACCGGTAAATCGAGAGCGTCGCCTTTCGGCTTAGCTCCTTCTTTACCACAACGGATCGATACAAAGTCCGCATCGCTGCAGACGCCGCACCGATCCGCCTGTCGATCGCGCGTTCCGTTCTTACCTCACTCGTGAACAAGACCCCAAGATACTTGAACTCCTCCAATTAGGGCAGGATCTCATCCCCGACCCGGAGAGGGCACGCCACCCTTTTCCGACTGAGGACCACGGTCTCAGATTTGGAGGTGCTAATTCTCATCCCAGCCGCTTCACACGCTGCTGCGAACTGCTCCAATGAGAGTCGGAGGTCACGGCTTGATGAAGCCGACAGAACCAAATCATCTGCAAAAAGCAGAGATGCAATACTGAGGCCACCAAACCGGACCCCCTCTACGCCTCGGCTGCGCCTAGAAATTTTGTTCATAAAAGTTATGAACAGAATCGGTGACAAAGGGCAGCCTTGGCGGAGTCCAACCCACACCGGAAACGAGTCCGACTTACTGCCGGATATGCGGACCAAACTCTGACTCCGGTCGTACAGGGACCGAACAGCCCGTATCAGGGGGTTCTGTACCCCATACTCCCGAAGCACCCCCCACAGGACTCCCCGAGGGACACGTCCACAAAACACATGTAGACTGGTGGGGCGAACTCCCATGCACCCTCGAGGACCCTGCCGAGGGTGTAGAGCTGGTCCACTGTTCCACGGCCAGGACGAAAACCACACTGCTCCTCCTGAATCTGGGATTCAACTTTCCGAAGGACCCTCCTCTCCAGCACCCCTGTATAGACCTTACCAGAGAGGAGTGTGATCACCCTGTAGTTGGAACACACCCTCCGGTGCCCCTTCTTAAAAAGGGGGACCACCACCCCAGTCTGCCAATCCAGAGGCACTGTCCCCGATGTCCACGCGATGTTGCAGAGGCTTGTCAACCAGGACAGCCCCACAACATCCAGAGCCTTGAGGAACTCTGGGCGAATCTTATCCACCTGGAGCTTTTTAACCACCTCGGTGACCCTAACCCCAGAGAGAGGAGAGCCCGCATCAGAGAACCCAGACTCTGTTCCCTCATGGGAAGGCGTGTCGATGGAATTGAGGAGGTCTTCGAAGTATTCTCCCCACCGGCTCACAACGTCCCGAGTCGAGGTCAGCAGCGTCCCATCCCCACTATACACAGTGTTGGTGGTGCACTGCTTTCACCTCCTGAGACGCCGGATGGTGGACCAGAATTTCCTCGAAGCCGTCCGGAAGTCTTTCTCCATGGCCTCACCGAACTCCTCCCATGCCGAGTTTTTGCTTCAGCGACCACCAAAGTTGCATTCCGCTTGCCCGGCCGGTACCCATCAGCTGCCTCAGGAGTCCCACATGCCAAAAAGGCCCGATAGGACTCCTTCTTCACCGTTGGTATCCACCAACGGGTTCGGGGATTGCCGCCACGACAGGCACCGACCACGTTACGGCCACAGCTCCGGTCGGCCGCCTCAGCAATGGAGGCGCGGAACATGGTCCACTCGGACTCGATGTCCCCCGCCTCCCCCGGAACGTGAGCAAAGTTCTGCCGGAGGTGGGAGTTGAAACTCCTTCTGACAGGGGATTCCGCCAGACGTTCCCAGCAGACGTTTTTGGTTTTATTTTCTTTTTTCAAAATTATGGTTTTATTCTCTCTTAATAGTATACTTTGATTATCTATCCTGTATTATATTGTCTTGTAGATGTATTTTACTGCTTTTTTTACATCATGGCCAGGGGACTACAGATGAAAACTAGCATTCTGGCTAATTCTGGCTTTTTTAACCATGTGTACTTCATGTGTTTTATGAAATTGCATTGTCCCCTTTCAAAAATAAACTGATTTAATAATAATAATAAGACCCTCACAATACGTTTGGGCCTGCCACGTCGGACCGGCACCTTCCCCCACCATCGGAGCCAACTCACCACCAGGTGGTGATCAGTTGACAGCTCCGCCCCTCTCTTCACCCGAGTGTCCAAGACATGCGGCCGCAAGTCCGATGACACGACCACAAAGTCGATCATTGAACTGCGACCAAGGGTGTCCTGGTGCCAAGTGCACGTGTGGACACCCTTGTGCTTGAACATGGTGTTCCTTATGGACAATCCGTGACGAGCACAGAAGTCTGATAACAGAACACCGCTCGTGTTCTGATCGGGGGGGCCGTTTCTCCCAATCACGCCCTTCCAGGTCTCACTGTCAATTGCCCACGTGAGCATTGAAGTCCCCCAGCAGAACGATGGAGTCCCCAGCGGGAGTGCTCTCCAGCACCCCCTCCAAGGACGGGTGGGTACTCTGAACTGCTGTTTGGTGCATAGGCACAAACAACAGTCAGGATCCGTTCCCCCACCCGAAGGCGGAGGGAGGCTACCCTCTCGTCCACCGGGGTGAACCCCAACGTACAGGCGCCGAGCCGGGGAGCAATAAGTATACGCACACCTGCTCGGCGCCTCTCACCGTGGGCAACTTCCAGAGTGGAAGAGAATCCAACCCCTCTCGAGAGGACTGGTACCAGAGCCCAAGCCGTGCGTGGAGGCGAGTCCGACTATATCTAGTCGGAACTTCTCGACCTCACACACCAGCTTGGGCTCCTTCCCTGCCAAAGAGGTGACATTCCACGTCCCTAGAGTCAGCTTCTGTAGCCGGGGTTCGGATCGCCAAGGTCCCCCCGCCTTCGGCCACCGCCCAGCTCGCATTGCACCCGACCCCTATGGCCCCTCCCACAGGTGGTGAGCCCATGGGAAGGGGGACCCACGTTACCCTTTCGGGCTGTGCCCGGCCGGGCCCCATGGGTGCAGGCCCGGCCACCAGGTGCTCGCCTTCGAGGCCCACCTCCAGTCCTGGCTCCAGAGGGGGGCCCCGGTGACCCGCGTCCGGGCAAGGGAAACCTGTGTCCATAATTTGTCTTCTTCATAAGCGGTCTTTGAGCCGTGCTTTGTCTGGTCCCTCGCCTAGGACCTGTTTGCCATGGTTGACCCTGACCTGATACCTTCCTACTTCCTTCATCCTGCTCGCTTTTGCACCCTTTTCTCCTCATCTTTACAAATAATAGTAAATTCCCCTCCCTTAACAATCATGCCATTTGACTCATTGCTTTTAACGACCAAAGTCACTTTTAACAGGACCTTTTCTGCGAGTTCATTCTCGTCACTAAACCAAAGAATCACTTTAAAGTCTCTCTCCACCACCACATTTTCGATTTCCTACCTCATCGTTCCTTGAAGTCATCCTTTGCGGTTTCATACCTACTTGCCACAGTTGAGCCTACCTGCCAACTGACTCTTCGACTTGCTTTTTTTCCTCCCTCATGTCGTTGATCGATCCTCACATCCGACCACCCGGACCAGGCCCAGGTGTCACCCGTATTCCACCCCCCCGGGCTCTTCCGCTCGCTTTTGTCCAATATCGTTCACCAAAACCCTATTTTTGTATTTGAAAACAGCTCAGCAGCAGCCGCCTCTCTCCTCTTCAGACGCTCTTCCTCCTCAAACCGGTTTCACACCAAGACCAATCGTCAGAATTACTTAAAACTTAACAGAAAGCAAAAATAAAATAGTGAATCACGTCCATAAAATGATCGGTCGTGTCCAAATTCTATGAACGTGTGATGTTTGGACACCAAAATCGAGGAAGATTTTCATCTTTCATCAAACCACATAAAATCTCATCTCAATTGAACATTTCCAAAACGAAAATGCTTTGAGAGAATGCGATTTTGGCGGACCTCCGCTAAATCCCTGTCCGGACTCCGGCACAGCGAAACGGCAAGAAAATGGTGGCCGTTTTTGTGGATTTAGTAGCATACCTACAACGCGTAATTTAACGTTCTACTGTTTCCTCTCGTTGACAGGAAGCACGTCTACCACTTCGGCGCTTTGCCAACTTAACTAACGTACTGCTCCACCCACAATGTCCAAATCTTGACGTCGATACAATTGTTTCACATGCCCGATTTGCACCTGCTTTCCTCTAGAGCGGAAATTAACGTCTTGTGATCGTCGTGTGAAAATGTGTGCAAGAAGGATGGCGGAGTACGAGGAGGAGGAGCCACAACTCCCCGATGCTGCGTTCGCTCCGCAGCCTCAAATTGTGCGATGCACAGCAGGTTGGTTTAGCAAATACATTCTGATTTTACTGTACTTTTGTACTCTGCTGTAGATTTCAGGTATCTTTTTGTCCGATGATTTCCTTGACTCGAATTTCTTCCTTTTTTCAAGTGCAATCATCCACGCTTGCTTATGACATGCGTCAGCTAAATAAAATGTCTTAAGGTCGTGGCATATTGAGGCGTGTTTGACCTGCTGCTCATTCCGCGATACAGTACAGCAGCTGAAAGAAGTATTTAACACGCCACCCTTTTTCGCACTTACGATACTTCCGAAGGTGCTGTTGTCCTGAACGTTTCACCAGATGTTGGGAACAACCCGAGTAATCCGTACATACAAAGAAAATGGAACAAAATAAGATGACACAGGGGAAAAGGGATTGAACACATGCAAAAAGGCATGGAAAGCCAAGACACCTGTGGGTACGGAAAGTATTCAGACCCCCTAAAATCTTTCACTTTTTTTATATTGCAGCCATTTGCTAAAATCATTTAACTTCATCCCCCCCCACATTAATGTACACACACCACCCCGTAGTGACAGAAAAAAAACCAAGCGTTGACATTTTTGCATATTTATTTCAAAAAGAAAAACTGAAATATCACACAGCCGTAAGTATTCCGACCCTTTGCTCCGTATTTAGTAGAAGCACCCTTTTGAGCTAATACGACCACGAGTTTTTTGGGTCTTTTTCACCCCTGGATTTGGGGATCCTCTGCAATTCCTCCTTGCAGATCCTCTCCCGTTCTGTCAGGCTGGATGGTGAACATTGTTGGACAGCCATTTTCAGGTCTTTCCAGAGATGCTCAATTGGGTTTAAGTCAGGGCTCTGGCTGGACCATTCAAGAACAGTCACAGAGTTGTTCTGAAGCCATCCATCCATCCATTGTCTTCCACTTATCCGAGGTAGAGGTCGCGGGGGAAGCAGCCTCAGCAGGGAAGCCCAGACTTCCCTCTCCCCAACCACTTCCTCTAGCTCTTCTGAGGGGATCCCAGGCAAGCAGAGCCCACAGCTCGTGACCATAGGTGAGGGTAGGAACGGAGATGGACCGGTAAATCGAGAGCTTGGCCTTTCGGCCTAGCTCCTTCTTTACCACAACGGATCGATACAAAGTCCGCATCGCTGCAGACGCCGCACCGATCCGCCTGTCGATCTCCCGTTCCGTTCTTCCCTCACTCGTGAACAAGACCCCAAGATACTCGAACTCCTCCACTTGGGGCAGGATCTCATCCCCGACCCGGAGAGGGCACTCCACCCTTATCCGACTGAGGACCATGGTCTCAGATTTGGAGCTTCACACCCGGCTGAAGCCATTCCTTCGTTATTTTAGCTGTGTGCTGGGGTCGTTTTCTTGTTGGAAGGTGAACCTTCGACCCAGTCTGAGGTCCTGAGCACTCTGGAGAAGGTTTTCGTCCAGGATATCCCTGTACTTAGCGTCATTCATCTTCCCTTCTATTGCAACCGGTCGTCCTGTCCCTGCAGCTGAAAAACACCCCCACAGCATGTTGCTGCCACCGCCATGCTTCACTGTTGGCTCTGTATTGGACAGGTGATGACCGGTGCCTGCTTTTCTCCACACATACCGCTTAGAATGAAGACCAAAAAGTTCTGTCTTGGTCTCATAGGATCAGAAAATCTTATTTCTGATGGGCAAATGATACCGAGGCTTTGGAGCTTGTATAGCTCTTCCTGAAGCGGAGTGATTCGAAACGCCGTGTCGCAGCACCGATGACGTTTGAAGCTTCGAACGTCATTGCTGTTTCGCTTCGCACTTCATTCCTTCAAAATGTTTCGAAGCTTTTCATTGGCTCATGGCGTTTCAACGCATTCTGAGCCAATGACAGCTTGACGGATTTGAGTGGTTTGGCATCATACTCGCTATATAAGAAGCATCGTTATGCTTCAAAATGGAGTTGTGAGGAGAGAGAGATTTGGAGAGTGAGAGTATTTTGGCAAGTCAAGCATACAAGTCCTCAAATGACAAACCGTTATCTTGAAAGGTTTTCCTTAAGAGCACCACACACGCGCACAAAACAATGTTTCTGATCATTTGCAAAGTAGGAAGGATCTTTTAGTACAGTTTTTAAATCAAGCTCCAAGCTTTAAATATATTTAACATTTCATATAATTTGCATTTATTCTTTGGGTTAATCTGGAATGTGTTTTAGAGGATGGGGGAGAGCATCGATTTGGTATGAATGAAGAAAACACTTGAATGACCATACGGACTTCTGAACTTTTATTGCTGTCATGGGAAACTGCCTGTGCTTCAGGGTTGCTCTTTAGAGGTTGCTATGGCTTCAGTTGTCCACCAGATGTCACCGTCACTGAAGCTTTGACGCGTTTTCTGCCCAATTGCTAGGACAGCCTCAGTGCTTCATGAGGCTTCACTTGCCCACCACGAGTGTTTTTGAGGAAACTCCATGCGGGCTTTCACGCGTCTTGCACTGAGAAACCCCGACTGGTGGGGGGCTGCAGTGATGCTTGACGTTCTAGAACTTTCTCCCATCTCCCGACTGCAACTCTGGAGCTCAGCCACAGTGATCTTTGGGTTCTTCTTTACCTCTCTTCTCCCCCGATTGCTCAGTTTGGCCGGACGGCCAGCCCTAGGAAGGGTTCTGGTCATCCCAAACGTCTTCCATTTCCGGATTCTGGAGGCCACTGTGCTCTTAGGAACCTTAAATGCAGCAGCATTTATTTTTTTTAACCGGGGCCAGATCTGTGCCTTGCCGCAATTCTGTCTCTGAGCTCTTCAGGCATTTCGTTTGACCTCGTGATTCTCATTTGGTCTGACATGCACTGTGAGCGCTAAGGTTTTCTATAGACAGGGGTGTGGCTTTCCGAATCAAGTCCAGTCAGCATAATGAAACGCAGCTGGACTCCAATGAAGGTGTAGAACCATCTTAAAGGATCTGAATCCTTATGGCTGTGTGAAATTTCAGTTTTTCTTTTTTAATAAATCAGCAAAAATGTCAACAATTCTGTTTTTTTTCTGTCAATATGGGGTGCTGTGTGTACATTGAGGAAAAAAAGAATGTTTTTAACAAATGGCTGCAATATAACAGTGAAAAATGTAAGGGGGACTGAAAAACCTTCCGTACCCACTGTGTGTGTGTAATGTCATGGCTTTGGTTTGGATGGCGGCCTCTGGAATGTCTCACTAGTCTTTATTGATTATGTAACTCATGATCGTATGTATGAAATGATCCCAACAAAATGACCCACCTTCTGAAGTTCATCTAGATTTAAATACCATGAAATAAAAGCGGGAATTCAGAATTTTTGTCTCATATTCATCTTTTGATCTGAAACCCAAATGCCTCAAGTGTATAACAAAAACAAAGGAATTGACCTTTCCGTTCCAATACGTTTGGGGGGAGGGGGGGCTGTATATATTTGCCATTTAACAGAAAATTGGGAGTAGGCAAGCTTTTCCATGGGTAACCATGGATAGGATCAAATCCATCCCATCGTTGGTACTTTTTTAAAGCAATTTATTTGATTCTTTTTCACATTTTGTTGATATTGTTGAGTTGCCTATTTTTTATTTGCAATTACTATTAACTCATCTGGCTCTCCTGATAACCTCATCTAAATATCAATATACACAACATTGATGTCACAACATGATTGATTTCATCAAACCATGTGTTTGTCTTCCAGATATCAGTGATGATCTTCATTCTGAGCGGCAGAAACGAGAGCCCCCTCACATTAAAGAGGAAGTGGAGGACGAAGAGGTCCCCCACATCAAAGAGGACCCACAGCCCCCTTACATGAAAGAAGAAGAGGACGAAGAGCACACCCACATCAAACAGGAAGAGGAGGAGAACGAGGATATAGCCAAGTTTCCATCGACCGGTGTCCCTTTGAAGAGTGAAGATGAAGGTCAAAGTGAGGAGAGCAGAGGGGCGGAGCCTCCGTGCAGCAGCTCAAGTCAACACATGACAACCGAAGGTGATGGGGAAGACCACTGTGGAGGATCACAAGCAGACGGCCTCTTCGCTCCACTGTCAGATAGTGACGACACGTCACGCTCTTTTGACGATGATGATGACGAACAGTCTGAAGTCGATATGACATGTCACACTGACAACAAACAATGGAAATGTTCTCAGTGTGGGAAAACTTTTGCTTTTAAGAGCAATTTGAAACAGCACATGAGAATACACACTGGAGAAAAACCTTTTGCCTGCCCAGATTGTGGCCAAATATTTTCTCGGAAGGGAGACTTAAAAATACACACAAGAACCCACACCGGTGAGAAACCTTTTCCCTGCGACGTTTGTGGTAAAAGATTCACACGGAAGAGACACTTAAAAACACACACAATAACCCACACTGGTGAAAAACCTTTTGCCTGCTCAGTTTGTGGTAAAAGATTCTCTGAAAAAGGAAATTTAAAAAAGCACACAAGAACGCACACTGGAGATAAACCTTTTGCCTGTTCAGTTTGTAGCCAAAGATTCTCGCAGAAGGGGAACTTAAAAACTCACACAAAAACACACACTGGGGAGAAACCATTTGTCTGCTCAGTTTGCGGTAAAAGATTCTCTGAAAAGGGAAGCTTAAAAATACACACGAGAACCCACACTGGAGACAAACCTTTTGCCTGCTCAGTTTGTGGTCAAAGATTCTCTGTCAAGGGAAGCTTAAAAATACACACAAGAACACACACTGGAGAGAAACCGGTTGCCTGCTCAGTTTGTGGGAAAAGATTTGCTGAGAAGGGAAGCTTAAAAATCCACACAAGAAGCCACACTGGCGATAAACCTTTTGCCTGCTCAGTTTGCGGTCAAAGATTCACTCAGAAGGTAAGCTTAACAATACACACAAGAACCCACACAGGTGATAAACCTTTTGCCTGCTCAGTTTGTAGTCAAAGATTCTCTGTAAAGGGAAGCTTAAAAAGACACACAGCGACACACACTGGGGAGAAACCTTTTTCCTGCTCAGTTTGTGCCCAAAGATTCAATCAGAAGGGAGACTTAAAAATACACACAAGAACACACACTGGCGATAAACCTTTTTGCTGCGACGTTTGTGGTCAAAGATTCACTCGGAAAGGACACTTGAAAAGACACACAAGAACGCACACTGGAGAGAAACCTTTCGCTTGCTCGGTTTGTGGTCAAAGATTCTCCGTAAAGGGAAGCTTAAAAAGACACACAAGAACGCACACTGGAAAGAACCATTTGCCTGTGCCGTTTGTGGACAAAGATTCTCTTCTCAGAATGGGGCTAAAACACACGCGCGTTCTGGTGAGAATCGCGGTGATCAAGAAGCTTGCAAATTAGTTTCGCTCACGGCATGTTTGTTCGATCAGCTTTCGTTCACGGGTGTAGGGTGAGGCCATGGCTTCTTATGCCTACGCTGATCTTAAAAAACAGTTAAGCCCAAAAAAACAACAACAAATCCTTCAAAGCATAAACACCAATTTCGACACGACAGATTGAAATTCAATTCGTCATGTAAAACAAAATACCAGCTTTGTACAAATGTGTCCCAGAAGTCAAATGAACACAAAAGGTCCAATACTTATGCAGTTTCCAATGTTTCTACCTGCATCCTGTATTTTTTTCAGTCCCTAAGTTTGAAACGCAAGCGAACCGCACATTTTCAGGTCATTGTCGTCGGCATCCCACAAAGTCCCAGCTAAAATAGAGACCCATCTTTGTTTTGTACTGGTTCTTGTCGAAGAACAGCAGTTCCCTGTCGATCATCACAACTCTGTCTGATTTCAAACCACTCTTGAATAAAGGAAGTTTTGTATTTTCATCCGCTTATACGACATCCTTGTAATATTTCCATAAGTATACCATAATCAAGAGTGTCAAATTCTTTTTTTTTTTTTTTTCAGATCTATGACAATGCCAACGGCAAATTCGGTATTGTACATGCTACTCCCTCCATAAATTCCCTGCCTGGCTGCCGTTGAGGTGGTCCTTATTGCTCTGAAGGCATTGATTTTCCCACAGAAGTTTGTATCTCAAAAAATGTTCCTCAAACAAAATTCAAACTGTGGAGGTATAGATATTGCTCTATAGTTGGGAAACTTATGCTTTTTTTTTTTTTCAGGGGAAAAAAAATAGCAGCTTGAAAAGATATTACAGATTTATGAATGGTTGTACTATGTTATCTACAATAACTTTTATTTATACCATGTCAATATCTAAACTGTATTTATTTTTTTTATTTTGAAGAGTTTGAAATCGATATTCCTGGGCTGAGGAATTTCTTTTGCTCGGTCACAACCAATTATCTCATTCAACTCATGAGCTACATCTCAATTTTGATCCTTTATCAAATGTTCAGGGCATTTTTCTTTTTTGGGAAACCATTTTTATATACTATTTTAATACTCTCCAGATTTCTTGTGATAGAATGTTCTTTCTTACTAGTTCATATAACATTGGGTCATTTTACGTTTTGTACTGCATTTGAACATATTTTGTCCTTTTCGTTTTCTTTTTGCATGCATCATCTGTCATTTTTGTAATCCATGGCTTTTTTACAACACTGCTCTGTTTCCCGTGAGCTTTTTTTTAACGGGCACTGTTTTTCAGGAGCGCATTATGCCTCGATCAAATGACAGAATTGTAGCCCCTATATTAGCCCGATTAGCTATTGTGGGTTATTATTTCTATGGGTTGAAATAAGTATTTAACACGTCATCATATTTCTCACTATATATACTTTATACCAAGCTGCTATTGACCTGAAAATGTCACCAGAACATTTTCGGGAACATCCCAAGTAATGTATACATACAAAGAAAGCACAGGAAATAAGCTCAGCAATTAAGTTGTGTGCAAAATGTGAAATGACACAGGGGAAAAAGTATAACAGAGTTGCAAAAAGGCCTGGAAAGCCAAGACAACACCGAAAATCTGTCAATAATCAAACCGCAATCCAGCCTCTTGAATATCAGCTGGTTCAGTCCTAATTGATGGCCTACAAAAAGGTCTCATGGCCCGGGGCTGCTCCTTGGGTACTCCCACCACCCCATTATCGTTCCCTTGTCGGGTGCCCGTATCCGCCCTCCTTTCCAACAGAAAAGGGACACTCTCCCGCCCCGGGCTGGGCCCTGCAGGCCTCCTGGGGTGGAGGGGGTCGGGCCGTGTGGGGTGGGATGGTTGGCTGGGGGGGTGGCATCGGGTCCCTGCGGCCCCTGCTGGGTGGCCGGTTGTCGGGGCGCCTCGGTGGGGCCGGCGGACCGCCCTGGGTCCCCCGGCGTGGGACGTGTCCCGTCCGCCGAGCTGCTCTCAGGTGGACCCCTGGGCCTGATCCCGCCCCTCGATTGATTGGGTGGGGTCCTCAGACGCGGCGGTGCGGCCACAGCAATGACAGGACACTTCTGTCAGTCTTTGTGCATGTAAAATTGTATCGACGCACTTGCATGTATCCGCAGGCACACACCCCTTACTGCAACAAATAACTTAAGAATATGCAAATCGCTTGTGTATCCCCTCACTTATCCTCTCGTCCTGTACACTTTTAGAATTGACATAATTAATGGCACCACACTTCAGTTGTACAGCCGGGTTCACGACCCTTGTCCTTCATGCTCCTTGTCCTGTTCTATCTTGTCCTGTCCTTTCCTCACTGGGTGTAGCAGTGCAGCCCCACGCAGCACTCATATTTAACGTTTCATTGTTGTAGATAATGGAATGATTGACTTCTCTCATCCTGTTCACAATTAGTGCTTTGTCTTTTGTCTTTTGTCTTTGTTTCTCTCTCTCCCTTCTAGAAACTTTGTTCTGTTCGACTGATCGAGTCTGATTCTCAATAAACCTCAATTATCATACCACAGCGGAAGCTTAAATACTCCACTGTGACACCGCAAAACTGTTTCGGCATAAAAGGGATACAGATTTTCCATTCTGCTTGACCTAACAGCCGAACAGGACAAAAAAAAAAAAGACATCTCACGATGGGTAAGAGCAGAGAGCTGTCTCAAGACCATTGCAAACTATTTTTTGCAAATCATCTCAATGGCATTGGTTACAGGCACATATCTAAGATTCTCAATGTTCCAGTGAGCACGGTTGAGGCCATAATACGTAAGTGGAAAGCCAATCGTGCCACCATAAATTTGCCTCGATCAGGTGCTCCTCGCGAGGTTTCTGACAGAGGAGTGCAAAGAATATCAGAAGAGTTGTTCAAGAGCCAAGGACCACCTGTGGAGAGCTTCAAAAAGACCTGGAATTCGCAGGTACTGTTGTCACAAGGAAAACTGTGAGTGATGTTGTCCGCCGCCCATGGCCTGTATCCACGCTCACCACGCAAGACACAATTGCTGGAGGGAAAAAAAAGCACGTCAAAGCTCATTTCAAGTTTGCTGAACAACATTTGGACCAGCCAGTTAAAGACCGGGAGAATATAGTCTGGTCGGATGAGAGCAAAATTGGCCGGGGGACACCCTGAGCTGGTTGCCAGCCAATCGCAGGGCACAGAAACGAACGACCATTTGCACTCACATTCCCACCTACGGGCAATTTAGAGTGTCCAGTTCATGCATGTTTTTGGGATGTGGGAGGAAACCGGAGTGCCCCGAGAAAAGCCACGCAGGCACGGGCCGGGGATTGAACCCGGGTCCTCAGAACTGTGAGGCTGGGGCTCTAACCAGTCGGCCAACGTGCGGCCTCTTGAAATTGTCATTGCAAACAAAATCCTTTTGTACAAAGGATTCAATAAAACCAGTTGGTATGTTTACTACTGTCATTTCACATGATTACACACAACTTAATTTCTGATCTTATTCTATATATTTATTCTATATTTGAATTTCTACACTTGAACAATTGCATTCAAAAACTGAATTTGAAAAACAATTAGATTTTGTATTGTTTCATTTGAAACATTGCATTTCAAAAATGAATCTGAATAGGATCATTTGAAATTGAATTTATGAGTTTGAACCTTGTTGGAGAGTTGGCGCTGTTACCCTAACCACCTCAATAAATTATTCCTACACAAACCAATGCATGTTCGTTTTACTCTGAGAAAAGGTAACCAATAAAGAAACTCGCACCGGTTGCACCTTCCCATGGGCTCACCACCTGTGGGAGGGGCCATCGGGGTCGGGTGCAGTGTGCGCTGGGCGGTGGCCGAAGGCTGGGACCTTGGCGATCCGATCCCCGGATCCGATCCTACAGAAGCTGGCTCTAGGGACGTGGAATGTCACCTGTCTGGCAGGGAAGGAGCCCGAGCTGGTGTGTGCGGTCGAGAAGTTCCGACTAGATATAGTCTCTGGTACCAGTCCCCTCGAGAGCGGTTGGACTCTCTTCCACTGAGGAGTTGCCCACGGTGAGAGGCGCCGAGCGTACGTTGGGGTTCTCCCCGGTGGACGAGAGGGTAGCCTCCCTCCGCCTTCGAGTGGGGGGACGGGTCCTGACTGTTGTTTGTGCCTATGCACCAAACAGCAGTTCAGAGTACCCACCTTTTTTGGAGTCCTTGGAGGGGGTGCTGGAGAGCGCTCCCGCTGGGGACTCCATCGTTCTGCTGGGGGACTTCAATGCTCACGTGGGCAAGGAGAGTGAGACCTGGAAGGGCGTGATTGGGAGGAACGCCCCCGATCAGAACCCGACCGGTGTTATGTTATTGGACTTCTTAAACACCTAACCTATAATTCCATTACCACAAGCTGGCAATTTTTGGACTTGAGTTCGTTGTCACATTTGTGTGGGGCCAATTATGTATTACTCGTGCACTCACTGTAGTCGTCTTGCATCTGCTCCATTGCACACTGTTTGAGGAGTATCTGTAACATTTGCACAACCATTGTCCCAGATTATCGCACTACTCGTCACTTTAAACCGCATACACTCCTTGAAGTCTCGGCGCCCTTTGCACAATGGTCATTGCACCGGACTATTGCGATATTAGTCATTGGAACTGCTCTCAGTGCTAGAGGACTCTGCATCTTTTTGCACAATTGTTTTTTGTCAATGTCTTTCTGTCTCCAAAGTGTTCTGTCAATTGACCGTCTGTTGTCGTACTAGAGCGGCTCCAACTACCGGAGACAAATTCCTTGTGTGTTTTGGACATACTTGGCAAATACAGATGATTCTGATTCTGATTCTGTGCTCACCACGGATTGTCCATAAGGAACACCATGTTCAAGCATAAGGGTGTCCACACGTGCACTTGGCACCAGGACACCCTAGGTCGCAGTTCGATGATCGAGTTTGTCGTCGTGTCATCGGACTTGCGGTCGCATGTCTTGGACACTCGGGTGAAGAGAGGGGCGGAGCTGTCAATTGATCACCACTTGGTGGTGAGTTGGCTCCGATGGTGGGGGAAGATGCCGGTCCGATGTGGCAGGCCCAAACGTATTGTGATGGTCTGCTGGGAACGTCTGGCGGAATCACCTGTCAGAAGGAGTTTCAACTCCCACCTCCGACAGAACTTTGCTCATGTTCCGGGGGAGGCGAGGGACATCGAGTCCGAGTGGACCATGTTCCGCGCCTCCATTGCTGAGGCGGCCGACCGGAGCTGTGGATGTAAGCTGGTCGGTGCCTGTCGTGGCGGCAATCCCCGAACCCGTTGGTGGATACCAACGGTGAGGGATGCCGTCAAGCTGAAGAAGGAGTCCTATCGGGCCTTTTTGGCCTGTGGGACTCCTGAGGCAGCTGATGGGTACCGGCTGGCCAAGCGGAATGCAGCTCTGGTGGTCGCTGACGCAAAAACTCGGGCATGGAAGGAGTTCGGTGAGGCCATGGAGAAAGACTTCCGGACGGCTTTGAGGAAATTCTGGTCCACCGTCCGGCGTCTCAGGAGGTGAAAGCAGTGCACCACCAACACTGTGTATAGTGGGGATGGGGCGCTAGTGACCTCGACTCGGGACGTTGTGAACCGGTGGGGAGAATACTTTGAAGACCTTCTCAACTCCACCGACACGCCTTTCCATGAGGACGTGTGTGTTCTCTGAGGCGGGCTTTGCGATCTCTGGGTTTGAGGTCACCGAGGTGGTTTAAAAGCTCCTCGGTGGCAAGTTCCTAAAGGCTCTGGATGTTGTGGGGCTGTCCTGGTTGACACGCCTCTGCAACATCGGGTGGACATCGGGGACAGTGCCTCTGGATTGGCACACTGGGGTGGTGGTCCCCCTTTTTAAGAAGGGGCACCGGAGGGTGTGTTCCAACTACAGGGGGATCACACTCCTCAGCCTCCCTGGTAAGGTCTATTCAGGGATGGAGGAGGGTCCGTCGGGAAGTCGAATCTCAGATTCAGGAGGAGCAGTGTGGTTTCCGTCCTGGCCGTGGACCAGCTCTACGCCCTCTGGAGGGTCCTCGAGGGTGCATGGGAGTTCACCCAACCAGTCTACATGTGTTTTGTGGACTTGGAGAAGGCGTTCGACCGTGTCCCTCGGGGAGTCATGTAGGGGTGCTTCGGGAGTATGGGGTACCGAACCCCCTGATACTGGCTGTTCGGTCCCTGTACGAGTCAGAGTTTGGTCCGCATATCCGGGAGTAAGTCGGACTCGTTTCCGGTGAGGGTTGGACTCCGCCAAGGCTGCCCTTTGTCCCCGATTCTGTTCACAACTTTTATGGACAGAATTTCAAGGTGTAGAGGGGGTCCGGTTCGGTGGCCTCAGTATTGCATCTCTGCTTTTTGCAGATGATGTGGTTCTGTTGGGTTCATCAAGCCGTGACCTCCAACTCTCATTGGAGCAGTTTGCAGCAGAGTGTGAAGCGGCTGGGATGAGAATTAGCACCTCCAAATCTGAGACCATGGTCCTCAGTCGGAAAAGGGTGGCGTGCCCTCTCCAGGTCGGGGATGAGATCCTGCCCCACGTGGAGGAGTTCAAGTATCTTGGGGTCTTGTTCACGAGTGAGGGAAGAACGGAACGGGAGATCGACAGGCGGATCGGTGCGGCGTCTGCAGCGATGCGGACTTTGTATCGGTCCGTTGTGGTAAAGAAGGAGCTAAGCCGAAAGGCCAAGCTCTCGATTTACCGGTGGATCTACGTTCCTACCCTCACCTATGGTCATGAGCTGTGGGTCGTGACTGAAAGAACAAGATCCCGGATACAAGCGGCCGAAATGAGTTTCCTCCGCAGGTTGTCCGGGCTCTCCCTTAGAGATAGGGTGAGAAGCTCGGTCATCCGGGAGGATCTCAGAGTAGAGCCGCTGCTCCTCCGCATCGAGAGCAGCCAGATGAGGTGGCTGGGGCATCTGATTCGGATGCCTCCCGGACGCCTCCCCGGTGAGGTGTTCCGCGCACGTCCCACCGGGAGGAGACCCCGGGGACGACCCAGGACAGGAGCAGTAAAAGGATACCAGCACTAATGTGGTTATGCCGATACTTTACAAAAAAAAATTGACAATGATGTCCTCCAGCAATTTAGAGCAGTTTGAAATGCCTCATAGAACAATATTCTGCTGCAGTGACCTCAAGACATTTATGCAGTTAAAAGTGACTAGTAGTGCCGATACTTTTCAATCACGAGTGGCCGGTCTTCATCGTGAACAGATATGCAAGTTGTGCAGAGTGGCGAGACGACTACAGCGAGCGCACGAATAATGTGTCATTGGCCCGACAGAGATGGCACGACATTGGCTACGGTCCGTGGACCACATCCGGCCCACCAAAGATTGGTACAGAATCGCTCAAATCGTATTTGACCTTGTCCTGTAATGCCGAGCGGTTCCACCAGGTAGCGCAGTTGGTAGAGTGAAACATTGACTTGACTTTTACTTTCTGCCACTGCTCTCTGGACCCTTCTTCGACCATGAGTGGGCCAAAGAAAAGAAAAGTCAACAGTGCGTGCTGAGTGTTTCATAGAGAATGGACTACAAAATACTTTTTCACTGAAGTCTGGTCAAAGGCTGTATGTCTAATTTGTTAAGAAACCATTGCGGTTTTCGAGGAATATAACATCGGCTGTCACTTTTCTACCGAGCATGCGGACAACCAACTGATGGCTACAGCTTAGCGGTTAAAATCAAGATTGCAGGCTCTGACAAACTGCCATCCCAGATTCAGTCACACAAGACCCTGAAACAGCACCACAGGAGCTGATGATGGAACTGATTGATCTCCAATGTGATACTGTGTTAAAAGAGAAGTTCAACTCTCAAACTGGATGAGTTTTATGCTTCATGAAGCGCAGACAAATTTCCCCAAATCCGGAAGATGGCACAGAGAATGCTGGTGGTGTTTGGCTCTACATATGTGTGTGAACAGACTTTTAGTGAGTGTGATGTGCACCAACAAAACATCCTACAGATCCCAGCTAAGTGATCCCAGCTAACACCTCAGATGTGTCCTGAGAATCGCCACAACAAAATTAACACCAGACTTTGAAAAAAGGTGATCAACAAAACAACGGTGTTCCCATTCAAAGTAAATCTAAGTATGAACACTACAATGCCTTTTTTGGGTTTGTTTATTTTTTCTATGTAAGCATAAGGTCCTGGCTTGGAGTACGGGGATGACGGTGTTGAACGCAGAGCTGAAGTCCATGAACAGGAACGTCGCGTAGGTCCCCGCGCCATCGAGGTGTTCTCGGATGAAGTGCAGTCCCATGTTGACTGCGTCATCCACAGACCTGTTTGCTCGGTATGCCAACTGAAGGAGGTCCAGCAGGGGACCTGTGACACTCGTCAGACAGTCCAGCATGAGGCTTTCAAAGGACTTCATGAGCACAGATGTCAGTGTGGGGTGTGAAAGTGTCCTTTTAAAATCTCCAGTAGAAGGTGTTCAAGTCACCAGCCAGTCCCTTATTGCTCTAAGCTTGGGGGGATGGTCGCTTGTAATTGGTAAGCGATTGTAATGCACGCCAGACTGATTTAGAGTCATTAGCGGTAAACTGTGTTTCTACCTGTACTGCATAATTTCTCTTTGCGATGCTAATTTCTTTAGTCAGCTGGTTTCTATACAGGCTTCTCTGCCCACTTCGATAGCCGTCCTCTTTAGCCTGGCCAAGTTGCTTAACCATGGCTTGTTGTTTGGTTTTTATTGAATGTGCAAAATGACTTTGTTGGCACACAAACCTCTTCACAGAAACTGATATCGGATGTAACGGTGTCCGTATATTCATCCAGGCTGCCAGTTGAAGTTTCAAAGACACTCCAGTCTGTGCAGTCTAAACAGTTTTGAAGCTCTATCTTTGCTTCATTGCTCCACTTCTTCACTGTTTTCACCGTAGGCTTCGCACATTTAAGTTTTTTTCCTGTATGTTGGTATTAAGTGAATTAAGCCAATGCCGAAGCCAAGTTCAGCTGGCACCGCCCTGCGAATTCCACCCAGGGAAATATCCATCCATCCATTGTCTGAGCCGCTTCTCCTCACTGGGGTCGCGGGCGTGCCGGAGCCTATCCCAGCTAACACCGGGCAGGAGGCGGGGTACACACCCGGAACTGGTTGCCAGCCAATCGCAGGGCACATACAAACAAACAACCATTCGCACTCCCCTTCACAATTTAGAGTCTTCAATGAACCTTCAATGAACATGCATGTTTTTGGGATGTGGGAGGAAACCGGAGTGCCCGGAGAAAACCCACGCAGGCACAGGGAGAACATGCCAACTCCCCCAGGGAAATAGTTGGATATAAAATTACCTTAAGGCACACAGATACGTTTACTCATTGACAAGTTGAAAAAGACGGACTTTATTACACCAAAATGTACGAAATGACTGCTAAGAATACAATTTATGCAGATAAACTGGGGTAAGGCTTACCGGGGTGCAGGCGCTCGTGGTGATTTGAGCATCGCCAATCAAAAAGAACTGGAAAATACCCAGGTTCACCTGGCAATCACACTCGCACCGTGAAAATACCCAGATCCCAAGCAATTCTGTTTTTTTCTCTCAATATGGGCTGCTGTGTGTACATTAACGTTGATTCAATGATTTTAGCAAATGGCTGCGCTATAAAGCGAGCAGTTATCTATGCTGCCACACAAATATGAATTTGAACTGACCCCAGAGGGGAGTCCCGGGCGAGCTTGAGCAGGCTGACGGGAAATGCAGGGTGGACCCGCATTAACCTTGGGAGCCTAAGCTTCATGGTGACAGGGTTGATGACCTTTGTGATGGGGAAGGGCCCAACAAACCTGGGAGCGAGCTTCCTGGACTCCACCCGGAGTGGAATATGCTTGGTGGAGACCCACTTTGTAGTTCGGCGCCGGTGTCCTCCTACGGTCAGCTGCGGTTTTGTAGGACCGGCCTTGGCGTAGCAGCATCAAAGGCGGTGGAGATGAGAGGAAGAGGGTACCTGTTTTTCACCGTTATGTCGTTGAGACCCCGGTAATCGATACAGGGTCGCAGAGTCTTGTCCTTCTCGTCCACAAAGAAAAATCCGGCTCCCGCAGGGGATGAAGAGGGGCGAATGATCCCGGCTGCCAGTGATTCTTCCACAAACTCATAGCCTAGTGTTCCGGCCCTGAAAGAGAGAACAACCTTCCCCGCGGAGGTGTGGTTCCAGGCAGCAAGTCAACTGGACAGTCATAAAGTCTGTGGGGTGGGAGGGATTTGGCTCTGGACTTGTAAAAAACGTCTTGAATGTCCTGGTAACAGGTGGGCACTTGAGATAAGTCAGGATCCCCAGATGGGGTCTTTGGAATTTCATTAGAAACATATGCCTGAACATTACATGGAGGCTTGAAACAGTTCTGGGTGCAATTGCTGCCCCATGACATAACCTGCCCAGAGGACCAGTCAATGTGGGGGTTATGTAATGTCAACCACGGGGTCCCTAAAATAAGGGTTAGGGTTCATAGCGTCAAAAACATGAAAACTAATGCGTTCCAAGTGAGAATCAGGAAATGTCAATGTGAGTGTTTGGGTGCGGTGAGCGATCTTGCCCATAAAACCGCCGTCTGCAGCATAGGTGTTGCGGTGGCGTTTTACTTGAAAGGTTCTAAGGTGCATACGTCTAACGAGGAGGGAGTTGAGTAAATTTGCGTCAATCAATACAGATGTATGAATCTCTCGATCTGGAGAGCATAGTGTCACTTTAGGAAGAACCCGGGTAGGGTTTTCCTTCATGAAATTTAGACTCCCCGCTCTCGTACCCTTGTTACCGGCACCGGCAACCTTGACGTGACAGTTGTTCACGGAATGACCCAACTGACCTGACCGCAGTAGAAGCACCGCCCTTCCCTCAGCCGGCGTTGACGCTCCTCAGGGGAGAGACGGAACCTGCCCGGTCGCATGGATTCATCCGTGGTGACGCGAGCCAGTGGATTGAGACCGGCATGGTGACTGCTTCACAAGGAAACGATGGTACAGTGGCTGCATCGGGTGCTGTGCCAGCTGGTTCCTTCTTCTGAACCATATTTAGTAGAACTTCAAACTGTGTCCCTTTAGATGAAGGTGGAGGGCAGCAAGCTGCTCATCCTGCTTCGATATGCGTTGACCCTGCGCTTGAAGACCCGGTGCTTTGCGCACCGGGTCTAAGTCTGCTGGGTCCATGTTATGGCCAGTTCGTTCTGTCGTGAACGGAACAGAGGACAGGACCCAAAATGCACGACTCCAATACAGATGGACGCTTTCCAAAAAGAGAGGTTTGATAAACGAGCAGAGGTCGGTACACAGGCAGGCAATCCGAAAAGGCAACGCTATCCCAAAAACGTGAGGCAAAGAGGCAAGGTCGATCATCGGAACAGGGTCGAGTCTTACTATGAGTCGGTGACGTGGAAACAAGGAACGCTGGAACCTGACAACAAGCTACAACGAACTGTCGACCAGAAAGAATGAGACAGGAGGTTAAATGCACGGGGTAAATTAGGGTACACCCATGACAAACATCTTTGTCATCTGACCTTTAAATAGATATGGCTAGAAACGAAGCACTGTGAGCGTTTCATGAGGTCAATCTTTAAGATATAGTGTTAAGAAGGATGTGCAGCAGGTTAGGGTGATTAAGGATAGAGATGGAAATATGTTGACTGGTGCCAGCAGTGTGCTGACAGATGGAAAGAATATTTTGAGGAGTTGATGAATGAGGAAAATGAGAGAGAAGGAAGAGTAGGAGATGCAAGTGTGAGAGTACCACAGATGCATTATTTGCCTTGAGGATGTGGATGGAAAAGTACAGAGAAGGTCAGAAGGAGCTACATTGTGTCTTTGTGGATCGAGAGAAAGCCTATGACAGAGTACCCAGAGAGGAACTTTGGTACTGCATGCGGAAGTCTGGCGTGGCAGAGAAGTATGTTAGAATAACACAGGACATGTACGAGGGCAGCAGGACAGCGGTGAGGTGTGACAGAGGAGTTTAAGGCGGAGGTGGGACTGCATCAGGGATCAGCCCTGAGCCCCTTCCCGTTTGCAGTGGTGATGAATAGGCTGACAGATGAGGTTAGACTGGAATCCCCGTGGACCATGATGTTCTGCAGTGAAAGCAGGGAGCAGCTGGAGGAACAGTTCGAAAGATGGAGGCATGCACTGGAAAGCGGAGGAATGAAGATTGGCCGCAGTAAGACAGAATCTATGTGCATGAATGAGAGGGGTGGTGGGGGGAGAGTGAGGCTACAGGGAGAAGAGATGGCAAGGGTGGAGGACTTGAGATACTTGGGGTCGACCGTCCAGAGCAATGGGGAGTGAAGAAACGGGTCCAAGCGGGTTGGAACGGGTGGAGGAAGGTGGCAGGTGTGCTATGTGACAGAAGAGTCTCTGCTAGGATGGAGGGCAAAGTGTAGAAGACAGTGGTGAGGTTACCGGCCATGATGGACGGAGTAGAGACAACAGGAAGCAGAGCTGGAGGTGGCGGAAGTGAAGACGTTGAGGTTCGCTCTCGGAGTGACTGGGTCGGATCAAATGAGAAATGAAAAAAGTATTTTTCTCCACTTCACACTGCAGCAATATGGTTGATTTGTATCCTAATTGTTTACTTGTTATCATTGACAGGAAGTGAATGACGCAGCGGTGGGGCTGTTCATTGCTGGTCGTCTGCTGACCGGGAACCCCGAAGAGTCCCACATGCGCTGGACATATTTCAAAGTTCGTGCATCATCCATTTGAAAATGCATTTGTTATACTTGGAAATCATTGTTTCGATATTTGAGCTATCATAAAAGCAAAAAAAACCAATTTGCATCAAAGTGAAAGTTTTGCTTAAAATGCAGTTTGACAAAAGCTCCTTCTCTGTTTTTTCTTGGGAACGGGTCTTTTTCAAGAAACTTGCCAATGTTTAGCTGCTGTCTACTAAACGGCAGTAAAAGCTAGAAACGTACTGTTATTTTCCTGAAGAAAGAAGGAGGTTCCATGTTTCTTTGGGCTATAGAACACCCATTTTCTGTCGGCCTTCAAAAACCTGTCAAAATTGGCTGGCACCCGGCGCTCCCAATTTCTGAAAAACGGCCGGCATTAAATGACAAACTATGATGGCGATTTGTTTTCATGTTATTGTAATGAATCGATGAAAACATTTGTATTTTACAAAAATGTTACTGTTCACAGAAATCTGCGATTGGTCGGCAACCGGTTCAGGGTGTGCCCCGCCTCCCCGCCCGACGATAGCTGGGATGGGCTCCGGCACGCCCGCGACCCAAGTTTGATTTTACTTGGTAAGACAAATGTTTATACTAAATCATATTTTCTGTGTTTTTAGGATCTTATTGTAATGATTGCATGTACAGTACGTATTCGCGGCAACATTATTTCCAAACAAACACCAATTTCATCAACAAAACAAGGTTGATTAAAGTTCATTCCAAGTCTGTTGGCGTCATTGATGGCCTGCTATGACAAGTACAAAGTAGGAATATTCTCTTTGGTGCGAATTATTTATTGTCTTTGTTGACTATGCTTGTCTTGCTTCATTGTCACTGTAACAATCTTCATAAACTACACAAAGCTTTTCTCTCAAATGGGTTTATTTCACATATTCTCAATTACACTGAAACTATGAATACAGATACAGGCACAAAGTACATCATCATTTTGGATGGAGGTTACCAGTAATTGAAGACTCGAAATTGTCCGTAGGTGTGAACGCGAGCGCGAACGGTTGTTTGTTTCTATGTGCCCTGCGATTGGCTGGCCACCAGTTCAGGGTGTACGCCGCCTCCTGCCCCGAAGTTAGCTGGGATGGGCTCCGGCACGCCCGCGACCCGCGTGAGGAGAAGCGGTGTGGAAAATCAATGAATGAACGAATGAAGTCTTTGTTTTGTAAAGCTCATCAGATGCATGGTAAAACCATGGCCTCAATCTGTCAATCTGCGCCTTTTCGATCGGCTTCACCCTGGTGGTTTTCTGAAATGAATCTGCGAATGAAAGTTCATCGAATAAACCTAACTTAACCTAACGTGCAATTCTAGCGTCTTGATCGCCGTGATTCTCACCAGCACACTTGTGGGTCTTAGCCCCATTCTTACGAGAGAATTTTTGACCACAAACGGTGCAAGGAAAAGGTTTCTCGCCAGTGTGGGTTCTTGTGTGTGTGTTTAAGTTTCCCTTGACAGAGAATCTTTGACCACAAACTGAGCAGGAAAACGGTTTCTCACCAGTATGGGTTCTTGTATGTGTTTTTAAGGTTCCCTTGACAGAGAATCTTTGACCACACACTGAGCAGGAAAACGGTTTCTCACCAGTGTGGGTTCGAGTGTGTCTTTTTAAGTGTTCCTCTTCATTGAATCCTTTACCACAAACTAAGCAGGCAAAAGGTTTCTCACCAGTGTGAGTTCGTGCGTGTGTTTTTAAGGTTCCCTTTCCTGAGAATTTTTGACCGCAAACTGAGCAGGTAAAAGGTTTCTCACCCGTGTGGGTTCTTGTGTGGGTTTTTAAGGTTCCCTTCTGTGTGAACTTTTGACCACAAATTGAGCAGTCAAAAGGTTTCTCACCAGTGTGGGTTCTTGTGTGTGTTTTTAAGGTTCCCTTCTGTGTGAACATTTGACCACAAACTGAGCAGGCAAAAGGTTTCTCGCCAGTATGGATTCTTGTGTGTGTTTTTAAGTCACCCTTTTGTGTGAACCTTTGACCGCAAAATGAGCAGGCAAAAGGTTTCTCGCCAGTGTGTGTTCTTGTGTGCTTTTTTAAGTCACCCTTCTTGGTGAATCTTTTACTGCAAACTGAGCAAGCAATGGGTTTTTCTCCAGTGTGCATTTTCATGTGTTGTTTCAAATTCCTTTTATAAGCCAAAGTTTTCCCACACTGCGAACATTTCCATCGGTTGTTGTTCGTGTGACATGCCATATCGCTTTCAGACTGTTCATCATCGCCATTGTGAGGCGAGTGTGACATCATGTCGTCACTATCTGATAGTGGGGCTAGGAGACCATCAGCTTGTGATCCTCCATCACCTTCTCTTGTCATGTGTTGACTTGAGCTGCTGTTTGGAGGCTCCGCCACTCTGTTCTCCTCGCTTTGACGTTCATCTTCGTGCTTCAAAGGAAAACCAGTCGAAGGAAAACTGGCGATGTCCTCCTCCTCCTCTTCCTGTTTGATGAGGGCGCACTTTGGCTCCTCCTCTTTTATCATTGAAGTAAGCTCCAATTCCACTTGGAGGACCTCTTTGTCCTCCACTTCCTCTTTAAGGTGAGGGAGCTTTGGCTCCTGCCACGCAGGACAAAGATCTTCACGGATGTCTGCAAAACACAAGACAAACCCACATGGTTTGGTCAAGTAAGTTCTCATATTGTGTGAGTTGGTAAAATGACTTATTTTACTGATAAGCCTTTCCTTTATAATGTATTCTTTTATAGTTGCAGAACTCTAGTGTAAATTCTCTGAGATTCGTAGCCTTGCTAAAAACAGCAAGTTTGTCTTATCCAAGGACATTCCCAAGCGGACTCCCATCAGAAGACCATTAGAATAGTCAAGCCTCCTTGAGATAAAAACATGGATGAGCTTCTCCTGGTCTGCTTGGCACATTCAAGCCTTCACTCTGGATATGTTCTTCAGCTGGTAAAAGGCTCTTTTAGTGTTTGGTTTGATGCAGCTGTTGAAAGTCAGGTCAGGATTCCATTTTACATTGTTACCCTTAAAAATGTAGAACATTTATTTCGAATGATGTGAACAGACGAGTTCAGGTAAGAGCGTTTTTTCCCGTAAAGCCATGCCGGATGACGTCTTTACCAAAAGGGGTCCACACCGGTAATGCTGATGATGTCCGCCAGTCTCTCTCTCTCTCTCTGTACGCATGTGTATGTTCGCAGATGGCAGTCAGGCGATGTGTGATTTAATTTTGGCCCTCAAACACGTATAGAAACAACAACTTACAACAGTCCCCGGGACACCGCTACTACTACTACGACAGAAAATGTGCGATTTTATTTCAAGTCCATATCACCTAGCGCTAGCAACTTGGTTTATTCAATTGGCATTATTTCGTGTAACGTTATCACTGACAACACAAAATGTGTCCAGCAGGCTCAAAATGAAAAAACACAAGAGCAAATAACGAAACACAACCAAGTACGATCACGTATTCTGAGAGCATCTGGCCCAAAGGAATGACACGCTAGCCGTCTGCTGCTTGCCGTGTGGCCTCCATCTTTTGATAAACTTTCACACTGGCCGTGTTTCATCGCCATTGCTAGATTATACGTAACTGTGTGTCATCTGCATCACTATGATAGTCGATATTGAGGTTCTGAAGAATTTGACCCAAGGGGAGCATATACAGGCTGAACAGAACGTGTCCGAGGACTGACCTTTGAGGGACCCCGTTGGCCATCGCAATTTGATGAGATTGAACAATTCCGATGATTCTAAAATAACCTCCTTTCCTCCAGGCAGAACCTGAAGCATTTAAGGACTGTTCCATTTTGTCCTATCAACGTTTCAAACTTGTTCAGCGGTATGTTACGATCAATCGTCCAAAGTTGCACTGAGATCCAACAAGACCAGAACGGACACTTTCACCGAATCAGCGTTCAACCTGATTTCATTTCGCACTTTGACAAGAACTTATACCTGCACTAGGATGAGTTCGGAAACCTGATTGAAATTTGTCAATAAGTCCATTTCAGTTCAAGTAATCGCTTAAAAAAAAAAGCCTTTCTCAACAATGCTGGCTATGTCGGGGGGGGGGGGGGGGGGGGGGGGGGGGGGGGGGGTCATATTTTACAATGAGGATGAGATCAAATAAGATGAAGAAATTGAGGATTTCAGATGCTGAACTCTGAACTATAATAAGAGTATAATAAGAGTCACTATAATAATATGGAATTATTTTCCCATGTTACTGTCCACACGAATGTTAACAAGGCACCAATGATGTACAGATTGTGAACGTTCCCTTGTATCTTGGAGGGGAACCTTTTACTGAGGAAAAAAAACCAAGAGCTCAAATCAGCCAGTATCACTGATTTACACTGAAATCATTTAAAAGTAGCAGCAATCCCCCCCCCCCCCCCCCCCCCCCCCACGCCAATTCGACACTTTGACTGGGCAAGCCAAGCAAATGGAGTCAAAGTGTGACACTTGAGGAACGCGCCATCGAACCAGCACCCTTCCGATGACCAAAGGTCTGCATGAGGCGAGCAAGTGAACCAACCTGCGCTGTCGAGCACATCTCGCGGCTGCATCTCGCAAACAGCGTCCGGCAGTTGACTTTGGGGCTCCTCCTCGGACTCTGCTGTCCTTCTCGCAAACATTTTCACACGACAACACTTCTATGTCCACGCTTAAGCGACGCGTTGATCCCAAACGCGTCTCTTTGCTAGCAAGCTAAGCTAGGCTAAGCTAGGCTAGGCTAGGCCGAGGAGCTTCAACGTGCACCGAGACGACTCCCACCGGACACGACGATCGCACGGATGATGTTTGGGTCACCTAAAGTCACGACGTGATGACCTCCCGTGCGAGACTTGAGCACATTCGCTCCCAATTTTAGGAAGATTTGGTGCACCGCGTTTGTCCGTCGAGCTCCTCGGGCCTCTTCGGAGTCTCGTTTGGGTCTCTGGAACTTTCCTATCCGAGCGCCGTGGCCGCGAAGCACTCGTTCGATTTCGGAAACAATCAAATGTTTCAACGCGACCCTTCGAGCCTCTTTCAGCGAACGTTTCTACTGACCAACTCAACAAAAGGGAGGAGTCATATTACCCACAATCCTTCACGGCAGAAAAGATTTAAAGCAACAGGCGAACACATGCGAGGAGTCCTCAAGATACCGCGATGCTCCATGTCACATATTAGACAATATTAAGATATGCTAATGAGGACATACGTACAGTAGCTTGTACAAGGACATGGAAAGTTCCACCTATGTTAGGAGACTTTTTTTTCAATTGTTTGGATTTGCCGAACACAAAATGGGAATGATGCATGCCATTGGTGTCTGTCTTTTATGTTTTGCCCTTTGTAATTTGGTCGTCGTTTCATATGCTGACACATGCAGTAAAAAATGTCATTGTGTTTATGATCAAGAAAACCGTGGGAAAATGCTCGAGCTAGCGATCAGCTCTTGTATTCAACACTTATGAGCTGTTTCTGTTGTCATCATTCGATTTGTTCAAACAAAGGTACCTTTAGTTGCACCTGCAGAAACAAGGGGCCTAATATTTTGTATATACTTAATACAGTTGATTTCAAGTTTTAAGTGTGGAGTATTTTGGCATTTGATTTCTCCCGTTGTGAACAATCCATTGTGTTCAGGGTCGAACACCGGATGTGACCGAATTTGAATCATTTCTATTTGAAGAATTGCATTCAAAAACGGATGTGCTAAGCAGTGGTTCACTGTGCCGCCTCCATATTCTACAAGGACTTTGAATTAGGTTACAATCGATTAGTGGCGTAAAAGACTGCGAGTGCACGTGTCGAATGCCCCCCCGACCCCCGTCTTTGTCTCATTATGTGCCCCTGGCAACTCAGTGTTCCAAATTTGCACACTTGTAATGTGAGCGTGATTTGCTGTCAAATGTGCAATATGTTCAATAAAGTTATTAAAAAAAAAAAAAAAAGCGAGACGGGCGAGCAGGGCGGGAGGAGGCTCGATCGTACTTCAGCAAATCTTGCCGAATTTGGACCGAATGTTGGGAATCCTCGACGCGGGACGCCCCCGATCACGACTTTAGTGGACGAAAACGTCACTCGTGCCATCTTCGTGTCCGGTTGGAGCCGTCTCGTGCACCTTGAAGCTGCTCGGCCTAGCCTAGCCTAGCCTAGCCTAGCCTAGCTTGCTAACAAAGAGACGCGTTTGTGAGCAACACTTCGCGAAGCAGAGATCAAGCCGGAGGTAAAGTGTTCTTCTTTTCCGCCACCGACTAGTTAGCAGTGGGGACAACAATCAGAATCAGAATCATCTTTATTTTGCCAAGTATGTCCAAAAAAGTAGTTGGAGCCGCTCGAGTACGACAACAGACGGTCAATTGGCAGAGAACACTTTGGAGACACAAAGACATTGACAAAAAAAAAAAAAAACAGTCACTGAGCAGTAAAGGGTTGCTAGTTGTCTGGTAATGCCGGTACATTTCTTTTTTTTTTTTTTTTTTTTTTTTTTTTGACAATTGTGCAAAAAGATGCAGAGTCCTCGAGCACTTCGAGCAGTTCGAATGACTAATATCGCAATAGTCCGGTGCAATGAGCGTTGTGCAAAGGGCGGCGAGACTTCAAGCGAGTAGTGCGATAGTCTGGGACAATGTTGATTGTGCAAATGTTGCAGATACTCCTCAGTCAGTGTGCAAATGGGGCCGATGCTCCTCTGGCACGAGTGGCCAGTATATGCAACTAGTGCAGCGTGGCGAGACGACTACAGTGAGTGCACGAGTAAAATAGAATTGGCCCCACAGAAATGGGACAATGAACTCAAGTCCAAAAATTGCCAGCATGTTGTCATGGAATTGGAGGTCAGGTGTTTAAGAAGTTGATCGCAAGAGGGAAGAAGCTGTCGGAATGTCTGCTAGTTCGACGACCGCTGCGTAGAACTGTCTCAGCAGCTCCGGCGGCAGGCCGTGCTTTCTCACAAGCCGCAGGAAGTACATCCTCTGCTGGGCCTTTTGATGTGGGTCGCCCACTTTGGGTCCTGAGAGACTGTAATTCCCAGGAACGTGAAGGTCTCGACGGTTGACACGAGGCAGCTGGACAACGTGAGGGGCAGCTGTGGCGCAGGATGCCTCCTGAAGTCCGCGATCATCTCTCAATAAACGTGTTTTTAAAAAAAAAAAAAAACTAAATTCGATCAGCTTTGTTTGTCTGAGGTACTGAAATGAGATCTCTTAACACTTCCTTCCTGAATCCTTATTGTTATGAATATCCTAATCTGAATCCTTTGTCGAGTCATGTCTATAATGTTTTAACACACATTTGCTCTCCTGAAGTCACAGATTAGCTGTCCGATTTCTGTCTCCGATCTCTTTCGATGCATAATTGCATAGTCTACCGTTTCCTCTTGTTGGCAGCAATCCCATCTACCACTTTGGTGGTTTGCCATTTGAACTCACGTACTGTTTAACCCACGACGTGCAATTCTTAACCTTGATATAATTGTTTCACATGTTCGATTTGCACTCGCTTTCTCGTCCCTTTACCCAAAAGTGTTGCGATCGTCGTGTGAAAATGCGCGCGAGGAGGACGGCGGAGTACGAGGAGGAACCTCGGGGCCCGAAAGAGGAGGAGGAGCCACAAGGTCAACGACCGGACGCTGCGTTCGATCTGCGGCCTCGAGTTGTGCCGCGCAGAGCAGGTGGGTTCACTTGTTTGGGAAAAAGTTTCCCTTCGAAATAATATTCCTCTGTTCAATTGCAGGCACTATCTGATGTTTCATTGAATATAACATTATTACAATTCAGTAAGGCGTCCCCTCATGATTACAGTATGCGGACTCGGGGGTACAACCGGCGTTTGTCAAGATCTGGGAAAAGGTCGTGGGCATCGTGCAATGCTGCATTATCAAAGTGTAGCAGCTTTACCCATTTTACATGGCTTGTTTGGGCAAAGTAGATTTTAGAAGAAATCAGCTCAGAAATTAAGTTGTGTGTAATAATGTGAAATGACATAGGGAAAAAGTATTGAACACATGAAGAAAGGGAGGTGCAAAAAGGCCTGGAAAGCCGAGACGACACCTAAAATCTATCGGTAATCAAAACGGCAATCCAGTGCAAATGAATATCAGCTGGTTCGCTCCCAAATCGAATGCCGACAAAGGTCTCGTTGCCAAGGTGACACATCTCACGATGGGTAAGCGCAAAGAGCTGTCTCAAGACCATCACGAACTAATTGTTGCAAAACATAACGACGGCATTGGTTACAGGCCCGTAGCTAAGCTTCTGAATGTTCCGGTGAGCACGCTTGGGGCCTGAATACGGAAGTCGAAAGCCAATCGTACCACCATAAATTTGCCTCGATCAGGTTAGCCTCGCACGATTTCTGGCAGCGGAGTGGAAAGGATAATCAGGCGAGTTGTCCAAGAGCCAAGGACCACACGAGAGCTTCAAAAAGACCTCGAATTAGCAGGTGCTGTTGTCACAATGACAACGGCGAATAATGCACTCTGCCACCAGGGCCTGGATGCACGCTAGCAACAACGCAAGACCTCGCTGCTGAAAAAAGCATGTGAAGCTTCTTTAAAGTTTGCTCGAGCTAGTTAAATGCTGGGAGAATATAGTCTGGTCTGATGAGACCAAAATTGAACTGGTTGGATGCCACAATGCCCACCGTGTTTGGAGGAGAAATGGCACTGCACATCGCCCGAAAAACACCGTACCAACCGTGAATTTCGGCTGCGGGAACATGATGGTGTGGGGCTGCTTTTCAGAAAGTGGGACTGGTAAACGTCACTTTATTGAAGGAAAGATGAATGGGCAAATGTACCAAGACATTCTTGACAAAAAAATCTACTGCTAGCTACAAGGATGGTGAAAATTCAATGAGGGTGGACATTTCAGCAGGATGATGATCCAAAGCATACTGCCAAGGAAACACTCAAATGGTTTCAAATAAAATAAAACAAAAAAGCCGCTAGAATGGCCCAGCCAATCACCTGACTTGAAGCCAATTGAAAATCTATGAAAAGAACTGAAACTCAAGGTCCATAAAAGAAGCCCACGGAACCTTCAAGATTTGAAGACTGCTTGTGTGGAGGAATGGGTCAAAATCAACCAGCGCAATGCGTGCGACTAGTTTCTCCATATAGGAGGCATCTTGAAACTGTCATTGCAAGCAAAGCTTGTCGTACAAAGTATTAAATAAACACGTTATTGTGTTGAATACTTTTTCCCAGTGTCATTTCACATTATTACACACAACTTAATTTCCAAGCTTATTCGTTCTACTTTCTTTGTATGTATGTAACAGTACTTTTACCCCCTTACAATGATCTAAATGTCGCTCACTACTTTTGTTGATTTACAATTACTATTATTATTAACTATTTTGTGCGCGAGACGATGACTTCGACTTCCGCATTGGGCGCTGTTTGCGTCACTCCAATTTAAGCACTAGTGACGTTTAAGTCGAGTTCCCCAATCCAAACCACACAAGGAAGTCACATGACCTCACGCGACGTCTTCCATTGGGCTTCCCGGACAGAGGTGGTCACGCTAGATAAGCCTGCCCCGCTGATCGTCGTGCCTACGTGGCGTCCGTGTCGGGAAGGTCATCGTGACCATGGAGGCAACGGCGCTGTACTCTTGTTTACATTTCGACCGACAAAAACAACAACTTGCATGTATTGCAGTCCGGCACTGTCCGGCACTGTCTGCCCAAACGCGCATATTTCAGCTCACTTGTAACTTGAGAAAACAGCGTGCAGTAAATTGCGGATGTTTTTTGGGGGGGACTTTTGACTGCGCATACACACGCACGCACTCACACAGCCACTAAGAATTTGCACATTCACATTTGATAACTTGTAACACTCTTTTGTATTAATTAGGAAACGCGCCTACAGTTATATAATTAGTTTATGGATGTTTTATTTTATTTTATTTTTTTGTCACCTTTGTCGTGCCTTTGGTGTTTGCATGTCTGGTAGTAGGAGTGATGGCAACGCTTGAAGCAGTAGTGCTATTCGAGTAGAAGTAGTCATGGTAGTAATACGGTATACGTTGGCATCAAGCAGTTGTATTGGGGTCATTCCCGGCAGGCTCGACACGACCAGGATTTTTGGGGCCGGGTTGAAAAAAATGATAAGCAATCACCGATCCGATCACAAGATGGAGCAATGTGTCGATTTAAATAACATGTGCATTTACTGAATATACTTGTGTACTGAATTGCTCCAAAATTATATTTACAATGAATAATGTAGCTTTTTTCATCCTCTCCTTGAGCCGTCACCTTATCGTGGTGGGGGGGTTTGTGTGTCCCGATGATCCTAGGAGCTAAGTTGTCTGGGGCTTCACGGCCCCTGCTAGGGTCACCCATGGCAAACAGGTCCGAGATGAAGGACCAGACAAAGCACGACTCCAAAAACCCCTATGGCGAACAAAATATATGGATCTAGGTTTCCCTTGCCCGGATGCAGGTCACCGGGGCCCCCCTCTGGAGCCAGGCCTGGAGGTGTGGCTCGAAGGCGAGCGCCTGGTGGCCGGGCCCGCACCCACGGGGCCCGGCCGGGCACAGCCCGAATAGGTAACGTGGGGGTTCCCATGGGTTCACCACCTGTAGGAGGGGAAAGCAGTGCACCGCCAACACTGTGTATAGTGGGGAGGGGGCGCTGCTGACCTCGACTCGGGACGTTGTGAATCGGTGGGGAGAATACTTTGAAGACCTCCTCAATTCCACCGACACGCCTTCCCATGAGGAAGCAGAGTCTGGGGTATCTGAGGCGGGCTCTCCTATCTCTGGGGTTGAGGTCACCGAGGTGGTTAAAAAGCTCCTCGGTGGCAAGGCCCCGGGGGTGGATGAGATTCGCCCGGAGTTCCTCAAGGCTCTGGATGTTGTGGGGCTGTCCTGGTCCTTAGTCGGAAAAGGGTGGAGTGCCCTCTCCAGGTCGGGGATGAGATCCTTCCCCAAGTGGAGGAGTTCAAATGTCTTGGTGTCTTGTTCACGAGTGAGGGAAGAATGGAACGGGAGATCGACAGGCGGATTGGTGCAGTGTCTGCAGTGATGTTCGCCTAGAACATTTGGTGTTAACACGAGCTTGCTAGGCTACATAACGTTTTGATGCCTGCTTGCGAGCGGCATCGTATTAAAAGTACTCGAACATACCTCAGGCAATCCCTGAATGAAAGTCCTCTCACGACCACAGGTGACCGTCAGCATATGTTTTTCCCCCATTTTGTTCTTGTAAACATACGGCACGATCCATTATTGTTGTCGTCGCCACGGTAACGAGTGTACCCGGTCGCATTTGAGTTGACGATAAAGCCCAGTGATCGTAAAAAAAGGGATGCGGTGGTATCAGAATACAAGATTTTACTGCAGTAGCCTGACATAGTGCAATCGTGAAAGGGCAAATTTATCTTGTCGTCTGATCCGGGCATTACGTGTTGTCTGTCTCAGATGTGGGTTTTTTTCTTCAATAACTTTATTGGTGGGCAGATATTTACAGTATTACGTCGGCGACGTGGAGTAAATGTCAATGACGTCATTCATCAGCGAATTATGACATTAAACGCGATCGTCATAAAATGCTAATTGTCGGCCGATACCGATCAGGCCAGTGTGAAGTCTCGATGACACACACCCGAAAGTATCAGAACAATCGGCCAGGTATTTATGGGTTTGCGGATGCGTTTCCACGTCAGCCACGTCGATCATTCCACATACGCAGATTCATTTCATTGAGACGATGCGACATGCGTCAGTGACGAGAGATCGTATTTAAGTGCCCCCAGCCATGAAATCACAACATTTAGGTATGATGTCTCCAATTACTTTTCACTCCTCCCTCCTAGCCCCCCCCCCCCCCCCCCCCCCCGTTGTTCTCGTCAACTCCTCGATGGCGGGAGGCTCTAACATGTAAACAGGATTAAGGAGAGAGTTGATCATTAAATGACATTTGTTTGTCTTTGCGTCTTGCAGACGTCAGTCAAGATCTTCGTCCTGAGTGGCTGAAGCCAGACTCCCCTCACATGAAAGAGGAAGAGGAGGACGAAGCAGTTCATCACTTTAAAAACATAGACGAGCTGGAGCCCCGCCACATCAAAGAGGAGGAGGAAGAGTTCCCACGTTTTAAACAGGAAGAGCAGGAGGAAATCATTCGAGGTCATTTGACTGGTGTCTCTTTGAAGAGTGGAGATGAAGGTCAAAGTGAGGAGAGCAGATGGACGAAGCCTTCAAGCAGGAGCTCAAGTCACATGACAACAGAAGGTGATGGAGAAGACCACTGTGGAGGATCGCCATCAGACGGCCTTCTAGCTCCACTATCAGATAGTGATGACATGGCGTCACACTCTCCTCACACGGATGGTGATGATGATGATAAGCAGTCTGAAGGTGGTGAGACATCTCCCACTGACAACAAACGATGGAAATGTTCTCAGTGTGGGAAAACCTTTGCTTATAGGGGAAAGTTGAAACAACACATGAGAACCCACACTGGAGAGAAACCTTTTGCCTGCACAGTTTGTGGCCAGAGATTCTCTCAGAAGGTCAGCTTAAGTCGTCATACAAGAACACACACTGGAGAGAAACCTTTCGCCTGCTCAGTTTGTGGCCAGAGATTCTCCAATAAGGGAAACATGACAAGACACACAAGAACCCACACTGTAAAGAAATGTTTTACCTGCTCCGTTTGCGGTCAACGATTCACCAAGAAGGGCAACTTGACAAGTCACACAAGGACCCACACTGGTGAGAAACCTTTTGCCTGCTCACTTTGTGGTCAAAGATTCTCTGTGAAGGGAACCTTAAAAAAACACACAAAAACCCACACTGGTGAGAAACCTTTTTCCTGCTCAGTTTGTGGCCAAAGATTCTCGCAGAAGGACACGTTAAAACATCACACAAGAACACACACTGGGGAGAAGCCTTTCTCCTGCTTAGTTTGTGGGAAAAGATTTTTTGCTAAGGGAGACTTAAAAAGACACACGAGAACACACACTGGTGAGAAACCATTTTCCTGCGAAGATTGTGGTCAAAGATTCTCTCAGAAGGGAACCCTGAAAAATCACATAAGAACACACACTGGGGAGAAGCCATTTGGCTGCACAGAATGCGGTCAGACGTTCTCTCGGCACCACTACGTTAAGAAACACAAGTGTGTTGGCAAGAACAGCAGAGAGCAATTCAATGTCCGCCTCTCATCTGAGCAGGCTTCGTCAGTTCACGCGCCGAGAATGATCGTGTTTTATGTCCCTTCTTAAATGACCTCGTTTCCATAGTTCTGGAATCATCATTTTGGGGTGCTCGCTGTTGTTCATATGATAGTACGATAACGCAATGACATATGGCAACAATGTAAGGTTTACCAACTTGAACAAATCCGCTGTTTAGAAACTAAAGCAAGCTGTCTTTTTTTGTCAATGTTATTTCCTGAACACTTTTCATTTCGGGGGTGAGGGGATTCCGCTCCACAGCTACGTTATATAAAACATGAGTGCATGCTGCCACTTTAGTATAGTACATTCCTTTGCATTAGCTTTGGTTCGTTGAAATAATGTGAATTGGTTGAACATTTTGGGGTTTAAATATATATAATGTTGAATTCTCGTTTCATGTTTTAAGTTTTACAATAAATGACAACAGGGAGTGACAAATAAACAGCTTGAAGCAAGCACGTTCTGCCTCTTATTTGGAAGCCGGTGTGTCATGATCTGTTTTTGGGGTTTCGATTACAAGCCCAATTCCAATGAAGTTGGGACGTTGTGTTAAACACAAAGAAAAACAGAAGACAATGATTTGCAAATCACGTTCGACCTATCTTTCATTGAATACTAGTACTACTACAAAGACAAGATATTTCATCTTCAAACTGATAAACTTGATTGTTTTGAGCAAATAATCATGAACTTAGAATTCGTTCCAAAACGCTGGCACAGGTGGGAAAAGAGACGGAGAAAGTTGAGGAATGCTCATGAAAGACCTGTTTGGAACATCCCACAGGTGGACGGGCTCATTGGGAACAGGTGGGGGCCATGATCGGGTAGAAAAGGAGCTTCCCTCAATTGAATTGCTCAGCCATTCACAAGCAAAGACGGGGCGAGGTTCACCTCTTTGTGAACAAGTGCGTGAGAAAATAGTCCAACAGTTTAAGGACAAAGTTCCTCAACGTGCAATTGCGAGGAATTGAGGGATTTCATCATCTACGGTCCAAAATATCATCAAAAGTTCAGAGACTCTGGAGAAATCACCGCTTGTAAGCGGCAAGGCCGAAAACCGACATCGAATGCCCGTGACCTGCGATCCCTCAGGCGGCACTGCATCAAAAAGCGACATCAGTGTGTAAAGGATATCACCGCATGGGCTCAGGAACACTTCAGAAAACCAATGTCAGTAAATACAGTTCGGCGCTACATCCGGAGGTGCAACTTAAAACTCTACTATGCAAAGCAAAAGCCATTCATCAACAACACCCAGAAACGCCGCCGGCTTCTCTGGGCCCGAGCTCATCTAAGATGGACTGACGCAAATTTCAGTACCTCAGACAAAACAAAGCTGATCATCTCGTTGTTGTTTTGATCTCATTGAATTGTTCGTAGTAGATCTTCTGGTCCACGTCCTAACTAGTAGGTGACGGAAAGAAGAGCACTTTACGCTCAGGCTTTTTCTCCGCTTAGCAAAATGTTGATCCCAAACGTGTCTCTTTGTTAGCATGCTAAGCTAAACGAAGCTAGGCCGAATGGCTTCAACGACACATGGGCCAATTACCGAATTGGAATTTCTTCGCGTGCCCTCTGGCCTGAAGGGAGCGCCTCAGACTTTTCCAAGGCGACTGGAGGAGAAGCGGGACGGAAGAGGAACCGACCAATCGATGATCGATTACTCTACGATTTACCGTCCAAAACAACGTCAAATACAGTTTTTTTGTTTTTTTTGCTGGCTGGCAGCTCCCAAAAGGACTGTTGGGACGGTTGGACGAACATACTGTAGTGGTCATCACGTTTGCCTCACACGCAAAAGGTCCCACGTTCGAAACCGGGTGGAAACAGCTCGTGGACAGAGGGGCTGGAGACCAAATATGTCAAACTCGGCCCACGGTGTAATTATATTTTGCCCGCGAGACCCTATCAAATGTGTATTGGAGCCGGCCCGCCACACGCGCCACTAACATTCCAAATCCCAGAATGCTTTGCTCGTGTGTCGGGCCGTCAGTCTCCACCGGCGAGCGCCCCTCCCCGTTCTGTTGCCGTCGTTAGCAACTATGCTATGCAA
Organism: Phyllopteryx taeniolatus; assembly: GCF_024500385.1. Classification (NCBI taxonomy): domain Eukaryota; kingdom Metazoa; phylum Chordata; class Actinopteri; order Syngnathiformes; family Syngnathidae; genus Phyllopteryx; species Phyllopteryx taeniolatus. Next base: position 177,096 of record NW_026903294.1, read on the forward strand.
ATTCCCCCGAATGGAAAACGGTGAACTTCCAAGACAGATTGTCTGTTGACTAAAGTCAAGGACAGACCAGTTTGTCGTGGCTGCAACCAAGAATAGAACACCATTGAATTCATCTTTGGGTTTTTTGAAATGCCCGTTATCAACTCCTGGGCAGGGACTGTTCATAGTTTGAAGGACATTCTTATTTTTTGGGTTGTTTTGTTGTTGGCCTCTGAAAAAAGATGGACGTCAAAAAGAAAGGTCGTTGGAGATAGATAAATAGAATTCATGTTCTCTATTTCAATACAAAACAACAAACAAATACCACTGATGTCTTTTAGCGCAAATTAAATTTCTCATGTTTATAATATTAAGGTTGTTTGTTCCAGATTCAGCACCGATGACAGCTGGGATGGGCTGCGGCACGCCCGCGACCCGCGTGAGGAGAAGCGCGACAGAAAATGGATGGATGTGCTTAACTGACTCAACATTAGCCGTTGGCTTGAGAACACGGCTGCTAGTGCAAGCTATCCCCGCGAGCACGTCGGGTGAAAAACAATTCCGAGTACGATTCACCGCGTAGTACGTCGTTCATTGTACGAGTACATCGCTCCTTAGCGGATCACAAATGAAGTTTGAAACAGACTTCTTTGAAGACCCCAAGCCCTGTTGTAAAACAGAGACAGGTTAGTGTCCGAAAAGACAAGGATGGCACTAATGAACGCACGAATTCCATTGATGTAGAAATACAAAGAAAAGATGGTTGGTCTGACAACTGCTCGAAACCCTCTCAAAAGAATTCGGACTTCAGTCATGCTTAAATATCCTCCGTTATGACTTATCATTCGGAAATATTCAATTCTGCTCGTGAGTTGGCGACTTGGTGGGCGTGTCTGTGAAAAACTGCATGCCCGCTTTTGGGGACTAGTGGTGTCGTGGTTATCACGTTCGCCTCCCACGCGAAAGGTCCCCGGTTCGAGACAGCTTTTCTTGCCCGTCAGGCAGCCGTTGCGCGTGGTGTGCTGGTGACGTTCTGTGCTGGAAGTCACCGTAGCTTAGCGGTGTGCGTGTGCACCTCGTGTGTGAAAGGTTCCTGGGTCAAAACTTTGTATAAGCAAGGCCTGTTTAATATTGTTATTATTTTTTCAATTCATCTGCCTTGAAAAACAACTCGGACAAAAACCTTCTCCCCGTCGGGAATCAAATCTTTTGGTGGGGCTCTTCTTTTCGGGAAAACAAAAAGGCCCATCATCCTCGTTTCCTCGTTTTGGCGAACATAACGACCAGTACGTGACTCAAACTGTGGCTAACGTGCTATCTGTTAGCAGGACCAGCAAACTGCGCCGCTTCCTGGAATTGCCGATGCGTTCAGGTGCATTGACGGGTGCTTGACACGAAGGTAAGGTGAAGGTAAGGTCAAAGCGCGTTCGGCGAACATAACAACCAATAGTGTTGAGACACTACCAAAGAATCCCACCGCAGCCCTCATCAGTAGCACCGCCTTGCCCTTGTCCGGCCCTTTTCTGTCCTCTTGCTTGGTTGTTGTCTGCCCTCACCAGGTGCCCCCCCTGTCCACAAATATCAACACAATTTGAGTTTTGTAACGTGACTTGTGGTCGAATAGCTCGACTGTCTCACGATTTTCTTGGACTGGCAATGAGTCAAGTGAATGCTTGAGTAAATGTCAAAGTGCGGTTTACCCAAAATGTTACCTGAGTAAACGTAGCACGTTACTACCCACCTCTGTGTAAAACAAAACGCTTTCTGTACAATTCATGAATGGATGCCGCTTACAGCACTGGTGTCAAACTCAAGGCCCGGGGGCCAGATCCGGCCCGCGAAAGCAAATCATGTGCCTCAACTTCCATGATTCTTGCTCAAATCTGTTCCACATGTTTGTCTCATATTCATACGTAAGGAACTATTGTAAGCATGTTTTGCCTCCAAACCCCGTTTACAGTTCCTTGGACAAGAAATAGTTGAACAAACAATTATCCTCGACTTCTGATTTCAAAACGAGTTATCCATCAATTTGTTGTCCATGTGTAATAATATGATGAGGCGATTCAACGTTCAACTTCTGAGGAAAACCGTATCTACAATATTTTTCAGTTTTTATTGTCCATTTCAGAATATGAAGTTACTTCATTTTGTGTTGTGACATAATGCCCAACATCGCTCCGTCGCTTAATACATTTAACATGATCACCCGTAAACTAATTCGATCTTTCTAGCCCCGTTTCCGCCGGGACCGCAACCGGGGCCACGACCCGCAGCTCCTCGACGCGGAAATACAAAAGACCAGCGCAACAAATGAGCAAAAATGTTGCAATAGAGGATGTCCGCTTCACAGGTGCGTAGAGTAGCCAAATATTGTCCTCGATAGATTTCTCAGCGATTTGATCGCCCTGATCGGTATCGGCCGATATTTAGCATTTTATGCCGATCGGCTTTAATTGTCATAGTTGGCCGATCCGAAAAAGACATTTACTTCGCGTCGCCGCGTGCACAGTATATTTGAATCCAAAAACCAGTTGACTTTTAGCCTTGTCGCGTCTCTTTTGACGTCGTACTGTAAAAATCGGACGGCCAAAGAAGTTATTTAAAAAAAAAAATATAATAATAATAAATAAATGTTGGCGGTGTGGAACAGACAACACGCCTGAGACAGACAACGTGTAATGCCGGATCAGACGATTTGCTCTTTCACGATAGCGCTGTCAGACTACTGCGTGAAAATCTTGTATTCCGCATCCCGTTTTTTTTACGATCATCGGGCTTTATCTTGTCAACGCAAACGCGACCGGATACACTCGTTACCATGACGACGACAACAATAATGGATGGCGCCATGCGTTTGATGTGCTCAGGACAGGAGAGGACGTTCTTCTGAGGCTCGCTCGAGGTACGTTCCCGTACTTTGAATACGATACGGCTCGCAAGCAGGCAACAAAATGTTATGTAGCCTAGCAAGCTAGCGGTAGCACGAACGGTTGGACGTAAACATGCCGCCGTTCTGTCGAATCGTGCTCTAAAGATTCGGTGGGGGTGAAGTCATTGAATTCAAAATAAAGTCATTGAATTCCAGGAAGTTAGCGCCCGTTATTTCTGTCATGTTGGTATTTCACGATGTGAAATATTTTTGTATAATATGCGGGTTTCACTTGTCGGCACGGTGTACGACTGGTTAGAGCGTCCGGCTCACAGTTCTGAGGACCCGGGTTCGATCCCCGGCCCCGCCTGTGTGGAGTTTGCATGTTGTCCCCGTGCTTGCGTGGCTTTTCTCCGGGCGCGCCGCTTTCCTCCCGCATGCTTTCATTGACAACTCTAAATTGCCCGTAGGTGTGAATATGAGTGCGAATGGTTGTTTGTTTGTTTGTATGTGCCCTGCGATTGGCTGGCGACCGGTTCAGGGTGTGCCCCGCCTCCTGCCGATGACAGCTGGGATAGGCTCCGGCACGCCCGCGACCCTCGTGAGGAGAAGCGGCTCAGAGAATGGATGGACGGATGGGTTTCACTTGTGTGACAAAAAAATATTGAACGATTTCATGATGCTTTGTTTTTTGAAATGTTTTTGTAAGACCCCAAAGATCTCTATGGTCATTTACTACTCCCTATTTTGATATTTTTCCCCACATTGTGTCATCGCAGGTAAGAGGTCGAAAACAGTAATACGCGTATTTTTACAATGTAAGGAGAAATCAAAAATATTCAAATTGAAGGAGTGAATGCAAAGCGTCAGAAAAATAAGTACAGTCAAAACATAATGCGTACTTTGTTACTTCCAAGCGCTGCAATCCCATTTTCTGACTGAACAGTGATTTCACTTGGCATGAACAGATGCAAAAAGGGCAAAGATCTTAATGCCATGCCCGTGCAGATCTTCTGAAGTGTGACCAAACTGAGTCCACATCTTCATGTGGGGACGGACGGTGGAATCTCTGCTCGGCGATGAGGTTGATCATAAACGCCTGTTGTTGGGTTTTTTCATCGGCTAGCAAGCTAAGCTAAGCTAAGCTAAGCTAAGCTAAAGTAGGCCGAAAAGCTTCAACGTGCACCGAGACATCTTATGACGTCAACGACAGAAGAATCTGTGCCATGTTTTTTGTTTTTTTTTATCCTGTTAAGAGTGGTTCTATCAAAACATACGATATACTGTATATTATCCGAAATATTCACGTGTTGCCACGTGTTGCTCTTTTAATTTCATCAAGTCGCAGTCTTTCACTTGCACCTCCGCACTTCCGGTGTCGTGTTCCAAAATAAGAGCGATCATCAAACGACACAATGCGGGCCACAAGCCAGTGCGAAATGTAGGCCGGTCTCAAGCCTGGATAAATAGGAGTGATTTGATTCACACACCCCACAGATAATGTTAGAATTGGGGGGTGAATTAACCTAACACGAGATATGACTTTCTGGATAGATTTCCCATATTTGTAATATTTTTCCAAAACTGTTCTGTTTTGAAATGAAAACATCTTCGTCAGTGGGAACGTTCTTTCCTGTTCTGTCGTATGGCAGATGTTTTTATCCAAACTTACATTTGAGTGGTGAAAGAGTTCAAATATGAACATTTTTAAATAATTAAAATTATATATATATATATGATACCACATATTACCATTTCATTCGTTGGGCAAGTTTGCCTTGAAACAATTTTAAAGACCGTCTACCAGCATAGCTCGAACTTTATCTCTGCTTGTACAAGTGAAAGTCTGCGTGTCCACGCGTAAAATGCAGCCCCGAATTCCTTGTAGTAGATGCTGATAATATTGTCGAATGTAAACATTGCAAGTGATTGGAGGATGGCTTGAAATATTTCTGACGTGAAAGGGTTATGGGTTGAAAAACATCGGTTCCCTTCGTAAAGGTCGGTCCGGAGAAACATTTGCTCAAGGGCCTGACGGGTCGCACCGAGGCACCTTTCCAAAGCATTTGCGTCATTCGGACGAGCTCTCCTCCAAGTACTTCCGGGTCATGTCGCTCGGATAGGAAAGGAAAGTTCCTGATCGACGAAACGAGGATGAGTCATCGCGTCCCGTTGGAGTTTCTCGGCCTAGCTTAGCCTAGCTTAGCTTAGCTTGCTAGCCGCCAACAAAGAGACGCGTTTGCGATCCACAACACATCGCAAAGTTGTGTTAAGCGCGTGAGCAAGAAAGACGGCGGAGTGCTCGGGAGAGCTTTGTGGGCCAGAAGACGACAAGAACAAGCTTCAACGCGAAGTGCTGGATGCTGTTAGCAAGATGGAGCCTCGAGCTGTTGTGCGACACAGAGCAGGTTTGTTCACTCGTGCTTTCCCCTTTTCAACAGTATTCGCGTGTTTAATTACAGCCACTGTATGATATTGTATTTCATATAACAACGGAACCATTCGGCAATGTGTACGATGCGGATCACATGGTGTCCCCCCTAATGATTACGGTATGCGGACTCCGGACCGGATGTGGACTTTGATGCGTTGGACACGTCGTTCAAGAACTGTTTCAGCAACTCAAACAGGGGGGAAAAGCTAACCCTTGCTGAAGCTCTTCAACCAGAAGAGGGTAGAGTCCAAATATTGACTCAAGTAAGAGTAACATTACTGAGTAAGTAACAAGTAGTGACCCAAATGATTACTGACGTGAGAGTCAAAAAGTACTTTGAGAAAATGCGACTTGAGCACTAACTCGATGAGTAAAAAGTCACTTCAAATATTGACTCACAGTGGAAGGAGTAACTATTCTTTTACTTAAGAGTACGGATACTTTGTTATATTACTACTATATTAGTAGATGTAAAAAGTGCTGTGTTCGAAAATGTTCTAAAATGACTGGTCTCGTCCAGTCCTTTGATTTATCCATTAAGCAGGTCCCACAGGTGAACAGGCTAATTGGGAACAGGTGGGTGCCGTGATTGGGTAGAAAAGGAGCCTCCCTGAATTGCTCAGTCATTCACAAGCAAAGATGGGGCGAGGTTCACCTCTTTGCGAACAAGTGCGTGAGAAAATAGTCCAACAGTTTCAGGACGGCGTCAAAAACCGACATCAATGTGTAAAGGATATCACCACAGGAACCTCAGGAACACTTCAGAAAACCAATGTCAGTAAATACAGTTCGGCGCTACAGCCGTTAGTGCAACTTAAAACTCTACTATGCAAAGCAAAAGCCATTTATCAACACCACCCAGAAATGCCACCGGCTTCCCTGCGCCCGAGCTCATCTAAGATGGACTGACTCAAAGTGGAAAGGTCTTCTGTGGTCCGACGAGTCCACATTGGAAATTGTGGACGTCGTGTCCTCCGGGCCAAAGAGGAAAAGAACCATCCGGACTGTTATGGACGCAAAGTTCAAAAGCCAGCGTCTGTGATGGTATGGGGCTGTGTTAGTGGCAATGGCCTGAGTAACTTACACATCTGTGAAGGCACCATTAATGCTGAAAGGTACATACAGGTTTTGGAGAAGCATATGCTGCCGTCCAAGCAACGTCTTTTTCATGGACGCCCCTGCTTATTTTCAGCAAGACAATGCCAAAGCACATTCTGCACGTCTTACAACAGCGTGGCTGTACATCAAGCAAGAATGGGAAAGAATTCCACCGACAAAGCTTCAACATTTCGTGTCCTCAGTTCCCAAACGTTTATTGAATGTTGTTGAAAGAAAAGGTGATGTAAGACCGTGGTAAACATGACCCTGTCCCAGCTTTTTGGGAACGTGTTGCAACCATAAAATTCCAAGTTAATGATTCTTTTCTCAAATCAATATTAATAACTGTTGATCAGTTTGAACATGAAATATCTTGTCTTTGTAGTGTATTCAAATCAATATAGGTTGAACATGATTTGCAAATCATTCTATTCTGTTTGCATTTATGTTGAACACAACGTTCCATTGGAATTGGCCTTGTATAAACAACCAACCATTTGCACTCACATTTACACCTACGGGCAATTTAGAGTCTTCAATCAACCTACCACGCATGTTTTTGGGATGTGGGAGGAAACCGGAGGGCCCGGAGGAAAGCCACGCAGGCAATTTTGCCTTTGCTCAGTATCTAGTAGAAGCACCCTTTGGAGCTAATCCAGCCATGAGTCTTTTTGGGAATGATGCAACAAGTTTTTCACACCTGGATTTGGGGATCCTCTGCCATTCCCCCTTGCAGATCCTCTCCAGTTCTGTCAGGTTGGATGGTGAACGTTGGTGGACCGCCATTTTCAGGTCTCTCCAGAGATGCTCAATTGGGTTTAAGTCAGGGCTCGACTTGGTGTGAGTGAGCATCTCAATTTAACAGTCAACGACATATCCAGACATTTGGCATAAAAATCATAGAAGTAGTGTGTGGTATATATCCCATCCATCCATTTTCTGAGTCGCTTCTCCTCACGAGGGTCGCGGGCGTGCCGGAGCCCATCCCAGCTATCATCGGGCAGGAGGCGGGGTACGCCCTGAACCGGTTGCCAGCCAATCGCAGGGCACATCCAAACACACAACCGTTCGCACTCACATTCACACCTACGGGCAATTTAGAGTCTCCAATTCATGCATGTTTTCTAAACTTTGCCCTTCATCCTAGCAGAGACTCTTCTGTCACATAACACACCCGACACCTTCCTCCACCCGTTCCAACCCGCTTGGACCCGTTTCTTCACTTCCTGACCACACTCCCCATTGCTCTGGACGGTTGACCCCAAGTATTTCAAGTCCTCCACCCTTGCTATATCTTCTCCCTGTAGCCTCACTCTTCCCCCACCACTCCTCTCATTCATGCACATAGATTCTGTCTTACTTCGGCTAATCTTCATTCCTCTTCTTTCCAGTGCATGCCTCCATCTTTCTAACTGTTCCTCCAGCTGCTCCCTGCTTTCACTGCAGATCACAATGTCATCTGCGAACATCATGGTCCACGGGGATTCCAGTCTAATCTCATCTGTCAGCCTATCCATCACCACTGCAAAAAGGAAGGGGCTCAGGGCTGATCCCTGATGCAGTCCCACGTCCACCTTAAATTCTTCTGTCACACCGACAGCACACCTCGCCGCTGTCCTGCTGCCCTCGTACATGTCCTGTATTATTCTAACATACTTCTCTGCCACTCCAGACTTCCGCATGCAGTACCACAGTTCCTCTCTGGGTACTCTGTCATAGGCTTTCTCTCGATCCACAAAGACACAATGTAGCTCCTTCTGACCTTCTCTGTACTTTTCCATCAACATCCTCAAGGCAAATAATGCATCTGTGGTACTCTTTCTAGGCATGAAACCATACTCCTCGCAAATATTCCCTTCTGTCCTGAGTCTAGCCTCCACTACTCTTTCCCATAACTTCATTGTGTGGCTCATCAACTTTATTCCTCTATAGTTCCCACAGCTCTGCACATCACCCTTGTTCTTAAAAATGGGCACCAACACACTTTTCCTCCATTCCTCAGGCATCTTCTCACGCGCTAGAATTCTATTGAACAAGCTGGTCAAAAACTCCACAGCCACCTAACTTCCCCCTTACTAATCATTGGCACTTCCTGGTCCACCACACTTGCCTCTTCTACTCTCCCTTCTTTCTCATTTTCCTCATTCATCAACTCCTCGAAATATTCTTTCCATCTATCTAGCACACTCCTGGCACCAGTCAACATATTTCCATCTCTATCCTTAATCACCCTAACCTGCTGCACATCCTTGCCATCTCTAGCCCTCTGTCTGGCCAGCCTGTATAGATCTTTTTCTCCTTCTTTAGGGTCCAACCTGCCATACATGTCATCATATGCTTCTTGTTTGGCCTTTGCCACCTCTACCTTTGCCCTGTGTCGCATCCCAATGTATTCCTTTCGCCTCTCCTCGGTCCTCTCAGTGTCCCACTTCTGCTTAGCTAACCTTTTTCCTTGTAGGATTTCCTGTACTGTGAGGTTCCACCACCAAGTCTCCTTCTCTCCTTTCCTGCCAGAAGATACACCAAGTACTCTCATGCCTGCCTCTCGGATCACCTTGGCTGCAGTGGTCCAGTCTTCTGAAAGCTCCACCCGTCCACCGTCTGCACAACGCTTGTCCTGTCTCAGCTTCCACCACATGGTTCTCTGCTCTGCCTTTGTCTTCCTCATCTTCCTCCCCACCACCAGAGTCATCTTACACACCACCATCCTATGCTGTCTAGCCACACTCTCCCCTACCACTACCTTACAGTCGGTAACCTCCTTCAGATGACATCGTCTGCACAAGATGTAATCCACCTGCGTGCTTCTACCTCCGTTCTTGTAGGTCACCCATTGTTCCTGCCTCTTCTGGAAAAAAGTGTTCACTTCAGCCATTTGCATCCTTTTTGCAAAGTCTACCACCATCTGTCCCTCCAAGTTCCTTTCCTGGATGCCGTACTTACCCATCACTTCTTCATCACCCCTATTTCCTTCACCAACATGTCCATTACAATCTGCACCAATTACGACTCTCTCTCTGTCCGGGGTGGTCAGAACTACTTCGTCGTGCTCCTTCCAGAATTTCTCTTTCACCTCTAGGTCACATCCTACCTGTGGGGCATAGCCACTAATCACATTACACATAACACCCTCAATTTCAAATTTCAGCCTCATCACTCGATCTGATACTCTTTTCACCTCCAAGACATTCTTGGCCAACTCTTCTTTTAAAATAACCCCGACTCCATTTCTCTTCCCATCTACACCGTGGTCAAATCATTTCAACCCTGCCCCTAAACTTCTAGCCTTACTGCCTTTCCACCTGGTCTCCTGGACACACAATATATCGACCTTTCTCCTAATGATCATGTCAACCAACTCGTGAGATTTTCCTGTCATAGTCCCAACATTCAAAGTCCCCGCATTCAGTTCTACGCACTGTGCTTTCCTCTTCTCTTTTTGCCGAAGAACCCGCTTTCCACCTCTTCTTCTTCGACCCACAGTAGCTGAATTTCCAACGGCGCCCCGCAGGTTGACGGCGCCGGTGGCGGACGTCGTTAACCCGGGCCACGACCGATCCGGTATGGAATTCTTTGGATGAACGCTCATATTTGTTTGGCAAAGTTTTAAGACTGATGCCCTTCCTGACGCAACCCTCTGCATTTGCATTTGCACTGTCTTGTGCCCCCCAAATTTTATCGGTGTGATCTTTCTAAATATTGAAATTAATTGTTTGCAATCAAGTTTTGACAATAAGTTTGCAGTATGTCGGTGTCATGGAGGGACATAGTTCAGAGGGAGGACGGCGAGACTGACGTAAAAAAGCTTGATAAGGGTAATGGGATCAAGAATCTCTGGAATTGGCGGTAGCCTGAATTAAGTCGGAAAGGAATACATTCGCAAAAAATCCATTCTCAGAATCAGAATCATCTTTATTTATTGTGAAGATATGTGCAATTGTGCCTCTGCATTTGACTTATTACAGTAGTGGACAAGCTCAACCTCTTGGCCACGACTGCCGAAATTATGTTTACAAGAGGCCACTGTCACACGTTAAAAAATTTAAAAAGTGAAAATTCCAAACCTTGAGTATGCAGGGGTCCACTATTACCATTATTTATACTTGTTTTTATCCACATTATTACTTAACACTTTGTCACATTTTATTGTTGTTGTTGACTTGCTTAATTTTAATATTTCCAATATTTCAAACTCATCAGGCTTTCACATTAACCTTCAATATAAATCAAAATACACAAAATTAAAGTAACATGAGAAAAGATTTAACAAACCATGTGCGTTTGTCTTCTTGTGTCTTGCAGACATCGCTGAAGATCTTCGCCCTGAGCGGAAGGACCCAGAGCCCCCTCACATTAAAGAGGAAGTGGGAGAAGAGGAGGTCCCCCAAATCAAAGCGGAAGAGGAATTGGAGCCCATTTCGATGAAAAAAGAGGAGTGCCCCCACATCAAACAGGAAGAAGAGGACGATATCGCAAAGTTTCCATCGACTGATGTCCCTTTGAAGATTGAATATGAAGGTCAAACTGAGGAGAGCAGAGGAGCGCAGCCTCTTAGCAGCAGCAGCAGCTCAAGTCAACACATGACAACAGAAGGCGATGGAGAAGACCACTGTGGAGGATCACCAGCAGACGGCCTCTTAGCTCCACTGTCAGATAGTCACGGCACAACAGCACACTCTTCTGACTATGATGGTGATGAAAAACAGTCTGAAGATGATATGACATATTGCACTGACAACAAAGGATGGACATGTTCTCAGTGTGGGAGAACTTGTGTTTATAAGAGCAATTTGAAACGACACATGAGAATAGACACTGGAAAGAAGCCATTTGCCTGTTCAATTTGTGGCAAAGTATTCTCTGGACAGGGAACCTTAAAAATATGCACAAAAACCCACACTGGAGAGAAACCGTTTTCCTGCTCAGATTGTGCTCAAGGCTTCTCTCTAAAGGGACACTTAAAAAGACACACAAAAACACACACTGGAGAGAAACCTTTTTCCCGCTCAGTTTTTGGTCAAAGTTTTTCTGTAAAGGGACACTTAAAAAGACACACAAAAACACACACTGGCGAGAAATCCCTTTCCGGCTCAGACTGTGGTCAAAGCTTCTCTGTAAAAGGAAATGTAAAAATACACACAAGAACACAGACTGGAAAGAAAACGTTTCCCTGCTCAGTTTTCGGTCCAAGCTTCTCTGTAGAGGGACACTTAAAAAGACACACAAGTGCACACGCTGGCGAGAAACCTTTTTCCTCCTCAGATTGTGCTCAAAGATTTTCTGTAAAGGGAAATTAAAAAAAAAACGAGAACCCACAGTGGTGAGAAACCTTTTTCCTTCTCAGTTTGTGAGATTACAATGACAGGGCATATAGAGTCCCCTCCCAAAGTACTCGAATGGCAAGTTCCATTCCTTTGTTTTTGTTGCATGCTGAAGACATTTGGGTTTCAGATCAAAAGATGAACATGAGAAAAAAAGTTGAGAATTCAAGCTTTCATTTGATGGTATTTACAAGTCGATGTCTTGAACAACTCGGGACGGAGCGCCTTTTGTTTGAAGCCACCCGCTTTTCAAGTGAGCAAAAGCATGTGAACATTAGCCATCCATCCATTTTCAACACCACTTATCCCGGCTAGGGGCGCGGGGCGCGGGGCGCTGGAACCTATCCCAGCTGACGACACCCTGAACCGGTCGCCAGTCAGTCGCAGGGCACATATAGACACGGACAACCATTCACAGTCGCATTCGCACCGTCACTGAGTGGGAACTGAACTATTGGTAAAATTAGTAATTTACCAATTTCTCCAAAATGTATTTTTATTGGAAATAACTGATCGTTTCACTTTCTTGAACAAATATTACATAAAACTCAACTTGAAATGAAGACCCATATTTCCTCTCAGCAATGTATGTATTGTGCAATGTTTTAGTGATGTGACTGTCAAATAAGTGAACGATTGATTGAAATAGACTGAAGAAACTGACTTTTGCTACAAAAAAAACCGAAAGTGTTATTGTGATCTAAAATAAAATGCACCTCTTCAAACGGTGAGAGTAACTCAATTTCCTTGCATATCAAATCCATTTTCCCCATTGAGAAGAATTGAAACTCCTTCGATCCATTTGAAACCCTCCAAAAACAAAACGCTGGCAACACAAAGCGAACACTGTCCTAAGCAATAAGGCCCACATACAAAAACTGCTCAGCTGGGGCACTGGTACGTCGAGGTAGCGCTGTACTCGGCTGACTTTGGCTCTCGGTCATGTCATGGCTTGGGCTTGCGTGGCTTCTTCTGGAACGGGCTCACTTGTCTCGATTGATAAAACTCAGGATAGTAGCGCCAGAATGAATTCTGAGGTCTACGAAACCAAGATAGTCTGGCAGTTTACCAAAAAATGGATCCAAACTAATTGGGAGACGCTTCACCACGCAACAAGACAATGACCCAAAACACACTGCCGACACAACAAAGGACTTCGGAAGGTCTGAGACTGGCCAAGTCAATCACCAGACCTTAAGTCTGAGGTCCTGAGCACTCTGGAGAAGGTTTTCATCCAGGATATCCCTGGACCAGTTCTGAGGACCCGGGTTCGATCCCCGGCCCCGCCTGTGTGGAGTTTGCATGTTCTCCCCGTGCCTGCGTGGCTTTTCTCCGGGCACTCCGCTTTCCTCCCGCATCCCAAAAACATGCATGAATTGGAGACTCTAAATTGCCCGTAGGTGTGACTGTGAGTGTGTGAATGGTTGTTTGTTTATGCGTGCCCTGCAATTGGCTGGCAACCGGTTCAGGGTTCAGGGTGTATACGAAAGCATTGGACAAACCGCATGCATTGCTGTAAGTATTTTTGCAACAGTGCTCTTCCGTCACAGTCTGGTTTGGCGCTGCTACAAAAAAGGACAAACGCCGACTTTGACGGACAATCAAAACTGCCGAAAGGATCGTCGGTACCCCCCTACCCACCCGTGAGGACTTGCACGCTGCCAGAACTAAGACAAGGGCGTGCAAAATCCTCTCGGACCCGCCGCACCCCGGTCACCGGCTCTTCCGGCTCCTTCCCTCAGGTAGGCGCTACCGATCGATGCAAACTAGAACTAGTAGACATTCCGACAGCTTCTTCCCTCTTGCGATCAACTTCTTAAACACGTGACCTACAATTCCATGACAACATGCTGGCAATTGTTTGACTTGAGTTCGTTGTCACATTTCTGTGGGGCCAATGATGTATTACTCGTGTATACCACTCATGCCAGAGTAGCATCTGCTCCACTTGCACACCGATTGAGGAGTATCTGCAACATTTGCATAATCAACATTGTCCCAGATAATCGCACTACTCGTCACTTGAAACCGCATCCACTCCTTGAAGTCTCAGCGCCCCTTGCACAACGGTCATTGCACCGGACTATTGCGATATTAGTCATTCGAACTGCTCGAAGTGCTAGAGGACTCTGCATCTTTTTGCACAATTGTCCCAAAAAACAAAATAAAAATTTCCCGGCATTACCAGATAACTAGCAACCCTTTACTGCTCGGTGACTGTTTTTTGTTTTTGTCAATGTCTTTGTGTCTCCAAAGTGTTCTCTGCCAATCGACCGTCTGTTGTCGTACTCGAGCGGCTCCAACTACCGGAGACAAATTCCTTGTGTGTTTTTGGACATACTTGGCAAAGAAAGATGATTCTGATTCTGATTCTGAAGATGCATGCATTTGAGTCGATTATTCAAGTATTTTGGGTTGGAGAAGTATTGCACAAACATACACGATTAAACGTGTTTATTTTTTCTTGGTCAGTTGATTTGTGTTTTATGCATATTCACATTTGCTTTTTTTGGTTTTGTATTAAGTCGAGTCACGTGTTCTAACGTGAATTTTATTTTGTAAAGTTAATTGCACTTACGGTTTCCGCTGCAGTTACGTTGTTTCCGGCCACTTTTTTTTTTCCCCTTTTTTCTTTACGTAAACGGCCGCTCCACTCGCTTCTATGCACTTCGCTAAATCTTCCCGAATTAGAAGCGAACGTGCTGAATTCTCGTCGAATCACGTTTATCACCACTTCGCTGAACGAAAACATAATTGATCGAATCATCGTGTCCGGTTGAAAAGTTCGTCTCGGTGCACGTTGAAGCTTCTCGGCCTAGTTTAGCTTAGCTTAGCTTAGCTTAGCTTAGCTTAGCTTGCTCACCGCTCACAACGAGATGGCGTTTGTGATCACCAAGCGGAGATCAAGTGTTGTGATCGTCGTGTGAAAATGTGTGCAAGGAGGACGCCGCGGTACGAGGATGAATTTTGGGTACCAAAAGATGAGAACGAGCCACAAGTTCAACGACTGGACGCCGTTTGCAAGACGCAGCCTCGAGTTGAGTTACGCACAGCAGGTCGGTCCACTTCTCTCTCACTTGTTGAGGAAATGCATTCTAATTTGACCAATGTTCGTGTGTGTTTTTAACGGGCACCGTGTGACGTTCATATCCTATTCACATCCAATAATGTGCACTATGTCGTGAATAAAAATGCTCAAAAGAGATGGTTTTCATACGAATAAACTGAGCCCCCTTGTTTGTTAAGAATTGGAAAAGGATGAAGGATTTTATGCCACTTTTTATGTCGAAGAGTTGCCCAAATGTTGTGCCCTGAAATCAATGTAAATAATTGGGAAACGTGTGACCAAATGTATCCGTGGCTGGTATCAGCAGCCCCGGATTTTGTTCGTACGAGGCATTACGGTAAGAGGTCGCCAACTGGCGGCGAAAGCCACCTTCAAAATAAAAGCTTCCCAATTATACGCACGTCAGTGCTCTTCGGTTTAGGAATGCAACCAGCAAAGTTCATTTGAATCTTGAGGTACATTAAAAAAAAAAAAAAAGTACTTTATTTGATATCTTAGGACAAATAAATGGTAAATGGACTGCACTTATATAGCGCTTTATCGACATCATCACAGTGCCCAATGCGCTTGACAAAGCCTCACATTCACACGCACGTTCGTAAACCATGCGAGCCTGGCAGCAAATTAGGGTTCAGAGTCTTGCCCAAGGACTCTTCGACAGGCAGACGGTCGTAGCAGGGATTCGAATCTGTTCTACCTACTGAGCCAATGCCACCCCAACATAATCCCATTGGTGCAGATCTGTGTGACAGACCACCAAGGACTCCACGAAAAGAGGTTTGATGAAGATCTGATATTGTATTTCAAAATAAAAATCTCTGAAAACTGCGTATTTTGCTGTCATTACCTCTGATTGAAAAAATCTGTTCAATATTTTTGAGCTATCGCAACACCGGTCTAGTTCTGGGGGACACTACACCTCCCCAGGTCTCCAACGAAAGAGGTCCCATCCAAATCTGATGTGGCATTTCAAAATAAAAGTCCCCTGAAATTGGTATATTTCACCGACATGAACACGGATTTCAAAAATTCATTAAAAAAAAACGGTCAGTTATCGCAACACCAGTCCAGTTCTGGGGGACACTACACCACCCCAGGTATCCAACAAAAGTGCTCCCACCCAAATCTGATGTCCATCCATCCATCCATCCATTTTCTACCGCTTATCCGAGGTCGGGTCGTGGGGGCAGTAGCTTTAGCGGGAACGCCTAGACTTCCCTCTCCCCAGCCACTTCATCCAGCTCTTCCGGGGGGATCCCGATGCGTTCCCAGGCCAGCCGAGAGACGTAGTCTTTCCACCGTGTCCTGGGTCGTCCACGGGGTCTCCTTCCGGCCTCACCAGGGGAGACGTACGGGAGGCATCCGTATCTGATGCCCCAGCCACCTCATCTGGGGGATGACTACTTTTAGCTCCTCCTGGATGAGCGAGCTTCTCACCCTATCTCTAAGGGAGAGTCCGGATACCCTGTGGAGGAAACTCATTTCCGGCCGCTTGCATCCGGGATCTCATTCTTTCGGTTCTTTCACATACACGTTAGTGGAACACACTGGAGCAGGGGGCAGCTGAAGCGCCCGGGGAGCATTTCTGGGTATCAGTGTCTTGCTCAAGGACACCACAGCCGTGAGTCTGGGGGATGTTGGCGGGTGGTCCAGTCGGGGTCTTGAACCTAGGTCCCCCACGGTAGCAGGCGACGATCTAACCCATTGGGCCACGGCTGCCAACAGAACCACATGCTCTGCAAAAAGCAGAGATGCAATACTGTGGCCACCAAAACGGACCCCCTCTACGCCTCGGCTGCGCCTAGAAATTCTGTCCATGAAAGTTATGAACAGCTGAGGACCCGGGTTCTATTCCCGGCCCCGCCTGTGTGGAGTTTGCATGTTCTCCCCGTGCCTGGGTGGGTTTTCTCCGGGCACTCCGGTTTCCTCCCACATCCCAAAAACATGCATTAATTGAAGACTCTAAATTGCCCGTAGATGTGAATGGTTGTTTGTTTGTATGTGCCCTGCGATTGGCCGGGAACCAGTTCAGGGTGTACCCCGCCTCCTGCCCGATGATCGCTGGGATAGGCTCCAGCACGCCAGCGACCCTAGTGAGGAGAAGCGGCTCAGAAAATGGTTGGATGGATGAAAGTTATGAACAGAATCGGTGACAAAGAGCAGCCTTGGTGGAGACCAACCCTCACCAGAAACAAGTCCGACTTACTGCCGGCAATGCAGAACAAACTCTGACACCGGTCGTACAAGGACTGAACAGCCCGTATCAGGGGGTTCGGTACCCCATACTCCCGAAGCACACCCCACAGGACTCCCCGAGGGACACGGTCGAACGCCTTCTCCAAGTCCACAAAACACATGTTGGGCAAACTCCCATCCACCCTCGAGGACCCTCCCGAGGGTACAGAGCTGGTCCACCGTTCCACGGCCAGGACGAAAACCGCACTGCTCCTCCTGAATCTGAGATTCAACTTCACGACGAACCCTCCTCTCCAGCACCCCTGAATAGACCTTACCAGGGAGCCTGAGGAGTGTGATCCCCCTGTAGTTGGAACACAGCCTCCGGTCCCCCTTCTTAAAAAGGGCGACCACCACCCCAGTCTGACAATCCAGAGGCACTGTCCCCGATGTCCACGCGATGTTGCAGAGGTGTGTCAATCAGAACATCCAGAGCCTTTAGGAACTCCGGGCGAATCTCATCCACCCCTGGGGCCTTGCCACCGATGAGCTTTTTCACCACCTCGGTGACCTCAACCCCAGAGATAGGAGAGCCCGCCTCAGAACATGAGCAAAGTTCTGTCGGAGGTGGGAGTTGAAACTCCTTCTGACAGGGGATTCTGCCAGACGTTCCCAGTAGACCCTCACAATACGTTTGGGCCTGCCACGTCGGATCGGCATCCCCCACCGTCGGAGCCAACTCACCACCAGGCGGTGATCAGTTGACAGCTCCGCCCCTCTCTTCACCCGAGTGTCCAAGACATGCGGCCGCAAGTCCGATGACACGACCACAAAGTCGATCATCGAACTGCGACCTAGGGTGTCCTGGTGCCAAGTTCATGTGTGGGCATCCTTGTACTTGAACATGGTGTTCGTTATGGACAATCCGTGATGAGCACAGAAGTCCAATAACAGAACACCGCTCGGGTTCTGATCGGGGGGGGCCGTTTCTCCCAATCACGCCCTTCCAGGTCTCACTGTCATTGCCCACGTGAGCATTGAAATCCCCCAGCAGAACGAAGGAGTCCCCAGTAGGAGCGCTCTCCAGCACCCCCTCCAAGGACTCCAAAAAGGGTGGGTACTCTGAACTGCTGTTTGGTGCATAGGCACAAACAACAGCCAGGACCCGTCCCTCCACCCGAAGGCAGAGGGAGGCTACCCTCTCGTCCGCAGAGGTGAACCCCAACGTACAGGCGCCCAGCCGGGGAGCAATAAGTATATCCACACCTGCTCGGCGCCTCTCACCGTTGGCAACTCCACAGCGGAAGAGAGTCCAACGCCTCTCGAGAGGACTGGTACTAGAGCTCAAGCCGTGCGTGGAGGCGAGTCCGACTATATCTAGTGGGAACTTCTCGACCTCTCACACCAGCTCGGGCTCCTTCCCTGTCAGAGAGGTGACGTTCCACGTCCGTAGAGCCAGCTTCTGTAGCCGGGGATGGGATCGCCAAGGTCCCCGCCTTCTGCCACCGCCCGGCTCACACTGCACCCGACCCCGATGGCCCCTCCCACAGGCGGTGAGCCCATGGGAAGGGGGACCCCCGTTACACTTTCGGGCTCTGCCTTCGAGCCCCACCTCCAGGCATGGTTCCAGAGGTGACCCAAGTCCGGGCAAGGGAAAACGTCTTCCTGAATTGTTTGTCATGAGAGGGGTTTTTAGAGCTGTCCTTTGTCTGGTCCCTCACCTCGGACCTGTTTGCATAAAGCCCCAGACAACTTGGCTCCTCGGATCATTGGGACACACAAGCCCCTCCAGCACGATAAGGGGACGGCTCAAGGAGGGGCCGAATCTGATGTGGCATTTCAAAATAAAAGTCCCCTGAAATATTCCTATTTCACTGCCACTGATTTAAAACATGAATTCAAAAAGAATCTCTGTCAACACTACTTCTTTGCCTAGCAATAAGGCTGCTATTGGTCCTACACCGACACCGAGTGAGGGCAGGCAAAGCATCAGAAGGACTTCAAACGTCACAATAAAACAAGAAGAAGAATGTAGTTGTCAATCGTCACAGAATCCTACGGACACGTGATTTTGGACGCCGAAACGAGGTGGTAAAGGGATTTCCCGACAACCTCATCTGAAAAGAGGAAATATGATCTTGCGCAAAACAATGGCAACATTTGATTTTGGTGGTCCTCCCAGCAAAATCGATTGTTTTCATTTGGTAACATCATCAACATCATGTATCATTGAATAGAGGAGTGGGACACGAAGAAAAGGAGCCCGAGTTTGTCAGCATCGGATAAGGATTGGAGATTTGATGCCGCAAACCGGCCCGAATCTTCTCGGCCCGAAGTCCCTGTAAATCATGAGGACATTTGACTGCCAAATGTCCACACGTGACATCGGATCAAAGGTTATTTTCTGATTTTTCAATCGCGTCCGCGAGAGTCGTCTCATTTTCCGGGCCGCGTTGATTTGAGTTTCTGGCCGCTTTCGGGCGACTGTCCAAAGGCGCAAATCGATGACGGCTTCCCCCCCATTCAAGTTTGAATCCTGTTATCCCAGTTTTTAAGAAATGGAACCGTCATTTGATTAGCTTTTTTTATTATTTTTTTTATTTTGTAACTGTAACAAAAAATAGTCACGTTTTTGTATCCTGATTCTGTAATGTTTCATGTATTCAATTTTTTTTTCCCAGCTTGCCCTCGACAACGACACGTAGAGGCGCGTACATTTCCACAGTTCCCGTGGACAACGCCTCCGCAAACGAAGGCTTCTTCTCGAGCCCTAACAGTCCACTTATACGTTCCGGTGTCGGTACCGTCACTGTGCGACCACCCCAAAAAAATATATAAACTCAGCCAGGTACACAGCTGTGAGGAAAACACAGCCAGGTATGTCCCCAAGCTAACACATCAATTGCCGGTTGAGCTAAGCTAGTAATCGCGATTTCAAGTTCCAAAATTCCGTCAGCACGAAGCAAGCAGTGCGATTGTTCAAAAACCCCAAAAAGAATCGTACTGAACTGAATCGAATCGTTCCACCCTTAAAGATCGTGCTTTTGAATCGAATCCCAAGCTGTGTATCGGATCAGCCTCATGCCAGGGATTCCTGACCTTAGCACACAGCGGAACAAACTCGCAATACCAAGCACACCTTCTCTGCTCCTCCAGCCACACGTGCCACTGCGCATGCGCAAATCATGTGAACTGTTATGTAATATTTCACTTATTATATCTTATTGTACAATTTGTATATGTATTTGCTCCTGTTTTGCTTGTTTTACTCTGCTGTCGGTAGCCAGGTTGGCATCGAAAATACCTTAGCTGTATAAGGTTTCATCAATCAATTAGAAAATACAAGTTCATGGAGAGCGCTTAGTCAGTTTTTAAAAACAGCATTGCGACGTATATTCAGGTTTCAGTGACACGGCACAAGCTTTTACATAGGATGCGCTGTTCCTCTATATCGTGCGCCCCTCGCTCGAGTAGCGTTGTAGCACGCCGCGCACAAAGTCTTTGCCGTGTGTCTGTTGGCGACAGTACTGACAAGTACTGCGTGGGTTTCAGCCTCCACCTCTGTATCCGATGCTTTCTGCTAAGTCTTTCTCAAAACACGGCGGTTCCGCGTGATCGGCACAGTTCGGAAGGCTTCTTCCCCCCGTCGATTGCTTTTGCCCATCCACTCGTCACGTATTGCTTTTTCCATCTTGGAAAGCCAAAAACAAAAACAAAACTTGCCACTGCCACACAATAAACCGTCATGAAATCGCTCAATCATATGACAACAATATACAAGGACGGGAACAATGGCACACAACGCCGAATGAACAGGCTGTTTGACGAGTGTTACGTCACAGAGCTGAAGACCGGAAGCGCCAAACTTTGACCCGACTCCAAGCAGAGCTGCAGTCGGAAGGCTCCACTCTTCTGCCCCCGCCGTGGTTTCGGGTCGCTACTGATCTCCCATCATATGGATTACGAATCTGTTCGATCTGGATTGTGCTATGTCGGACTCTCACGAGTGCAAGTCCCCGGCTTCGTGGATTGATGCTGCTTTGTCGTGAAAGTGAGTGAACGGGCTTGAGTGAAGTCATCACGCTTTTTGTGGCGTTGCTGCGTTCAAGTGCGCCATGGAAATGAGCCAACTCTTTCACCCCCGCTATTGAAACATTGTACTGTTTGGTTTTACGTATATCGGTACGCAATTTAGTACCGATTCCTAAAGAAATACGATTTGACACGGGTTTGTCTTCTCATGTCTTGCAGACGTCAGGGAAAACCTTGGTCCTGAGCGGCAGCAGCCGGAGCCCGCTCACATGAAAGAGGAAGAGGAGGACGAAGAGGTTCATCACATCAAAGAGGATGACGAGCAATTTCGTCACCATAAAGAGGAAGAGCAGGAGGAAACTGTCAAGGTTACATTGACTGGTTTGCCTTTGAAGAGTGAAGAGGAAAATGAAGGTCAACGTGAGGAGAGCAGAGGGGCGGAGCCTCCAAGCAGCAGCAGCTCAAGTCAACACATGACAACCGAAGGTGATGGGGAAGACCACTGTGGAGGATCACAAGCAGACGGCCTCTTCGCTCCACTATCAGATGGTGACGACACAACGTCACACTCTTCAGCAACTGATGATGAGGAACAGTCTGAAGGTCACACCGACAACAAACACTGGAAATGTTCTCAGTGTGGCAAAACCTTTGCTTATAAGTGTGCTTTGGAGCAACACATGCGAATGCACACTGGTGAGAAACCTTTTGCCTGTTCAATTTGCGGCCAAAGATTCTCTCAGAAGGGAAACTTGAACATTCACAACAGAACACACACTGGTGAGAAACCATTTGCCTGCTCAGTTTGTGGCCAAACATTTTCTGAGAAGGGAACCTTAAAAAGTCACACAAGAAAACACACTGGTGAGAAACCATTTGCCTGCTCCGTTTGTGGCCAAAGATTCTCTGAGAAGGGAACCTTAAAAAATCACACAAGAACGCACACTGGGGAGAAACCATTTGCCTGCTCAGTTTGTGGCAAACAGTTCTCTGTAAAGGGACACTTAATAGTACACACAAGAACTCACACTGGTGAGAAACCATTTTTATGCTCCGTTTGCGGGCAAAGATTCTTTCAGAGGGGAAATCTAAACAAACACTCGAGAACACACACTGGGGAGAAACCGTTTTCGTGCTCAGTTTGTGGTCAAAGATTCTCTGAGAATGGAAACTTAAAAATTCACACGAGAACGCACACTGGGGAGAAACCATTTGTTTGCTCAGTTTGTGGTCAAAGATTCTCTGAGAAGGGAACCTTAAAAATTCACACAAGAACCCACACTGGGGATAAACCATTTGCATGTTCATTTTGTGGCCAAAGATTCCCTCAGAAAGGAAACTTGAAAAGTCACACAACAACACACACTGGGGAGAAACCTTTTGCCTGCTCAGTTTGTGGTCAAAGATTCTCGAAGAAGGGAACCTTAGAAAGTCACACAAGAACACACACTGGGGAGAAACCTTTTTCTTGCTCAGTTTGCGGTCAAAGTTTCACTAAAAAGGGAACGTTAAAAGGTCACATAAGAACACACACGGGTGAGAAACCATTTGCCTGTGGAGATTGTGGTAAAAGATTTTCTCACCGCCACCATGTTAAGACGCATAAGTGTTTTGGTGCTCAAAGCAGTGCTCAATGATTGTGTTCTGTGTACCTTCTTAATGGTCTCCTGTGGATGCATGTTGAGAATTTACACTCATAACACTGCGAGATCCGGCCGGCCGCATTTTATGTGGCCTGCAAAAGCAAAGAAACATTTCAGATTGTGTTCTAGTGTAATCTTGTTGAGATATTGCATTTTTTTTTTTTTTTTGGTTGAAAAGAAATGTCATGGTTGAAAAACATGTTTTTATTGGCTTCTGATTTCAAAAGGGGTTTATTCATCAATTTGTTGTGTACACCGAATGTAATTAAATATGATAATTCATTGATATGAGCTGACAAGTCATTACTGCGATGTGGCCCGTGACAAAAAGGAGTTTTTGCGATGTGCATTGCAGCCGACTTGTGGGGAAGGGGCTGGTTAGCGAGGGTAGTGTTACATGTTGACCTGCGTCTTTGCCCTTCCTGCCTGGAAGTTACTGTCAACTCCTAAAGTGTTGAATAAAGTTGACATTCTGTACATTGCGGCTCCGTGCTGTCGCTGGGTGTTCTCGGTCTCTGACGCTGGACCAAAGCGGTCAAAGGTGCTGGGCCAGTGGTGTGAAAAAGGGTTTGCCCCACCCTCATTTCTCTTTTTTTTGTTTGCATGTTTATCACACGTAAATTGAAATATTAGTCAGACAACTGAAGTCAACCCAAAATGCAGTTTTAAAATCGTCGTTCTTACTAAGGGAGAAAAAAGATACAAACTTACATGGCCGTGTGAAACATACATGTCAATCATTCGCCGTTTTGAACTTAAAATAGGCCAATTACGGAAATCGTATCTATCCGATGAGTTATTTTTTTCTGGGCGGCGTCACTGACGTCCTAAACTGTTTCTTACGACTTGAACGCTGGCAGCTAGATACATTCCACACATCATCGCATCGGGCGCTGTTTGCGTCATCGCATTTCAGCGTCGGTGACCTTTAAACGACCAAAAGTCACGTGACCCCGCACATCCTCCATTGGGCTTCCCGGACATCGCTATGATCGTAGTACGTACGTGGCGGCCATGTTGGCAAGATTGTCGTTACCACGAAGGCAACGGCGCGCTACTCGTTTACATCGAGTAGAACAAAAGCCACAGCTTTCATGTATTGTCCGGCGCTATTGGGTTGAAAGATCAGATGAGAAAGAGGTCATGGGGTCAGTTAGAATTCATATTTCCATTGTTTGCATGTTATGTATAACATGCACCCAACTTCCAGCAAGTTTTCAACCATAGTTTAGCTAAAAATGAGGTTTTTATGACGCATATCGAGTCTTCCCCGAACATACCCGAAGCTCTAGCGATACGATTTCTGTAAATGGCCTATTTTGAGTTCAAAACGGCGACTGATTTGCATGTATGTTTCACACGGCCATGTAAGTTTGTATTTTTGTTCTCCCTTAGTATTTTTGAGCACGACTACACGCATTACATATTGATATATGCGGTATGTGTGGAGAAAACCATCAACCTGTCCATTACAGTCCCAACAGTGACGCGTGGCGGTGGCGGCGTCATGCTGTGGGCGTGTTTTTCAGCTGCAGGGACAGGACGACCGGTTGCAATCGAAGGGAAGACGAATGCGGCCAAGTACAGGGATAGCCTGGAAGAAAACCGTCTCCGGAGTGCTCAGGACCTCAGAGTGGGCAGAAGCTTCACCTTCCAAAAAGACAACGACCCTAAGCACACAGCTAAAATAACGAAGGAGTGGCTCTAGCACGACTGCATGACTGTTCTTGAATGGCCCGGCCAGAGCCCTGACTGAAACCCAACTGAGTATCTCTGGAGAGACCTGAAAATGGCTGCCCGCCAACGTTCACCGTCCAACCTGACAGAACTGGAAAGGATCTGCAAGGAGCAATGGAATGGCAGAGGATCCCCAAATCCAGGTGGGAAAAACTTTCATTGTTCCCAAAAAGACTCATGGGCTGTATGAGCTCAAAAGCTCGACTAAATACTGAGCAAAGGGTCTGAATACTTATGGCTGTGTGATATTTCAGTTTTTCTTTTGGAATAATTCCGCAAAAATGTCAACAATTGCGTTTATTTTTGTCAACATGGGGTGCTGTGTGTAAAACCCCAATTCCAATGAAGTTGGGACGTTGTGTTAAACAGAAATCAAAACAGAATACAATCACGTTCAACCTATATTTCATTGAATATACTATACAAAGACAAGATCTTTCGTGTTCAAACTGATCAACAAATAATCATGAACTTAGAATTTGATGGCTGCAACACATTCAAAAAAAGATGAGACAGGTGGCAAAAAGACGGAGAACGCTGAGGAATGCTCATCAAAGACCTGTTTGGAACATCCCACAGGTGAACAGGCTCATTGGGAACAGGTGGGGGCCGTGATTGCTTCCCTCCATTGCTCAGCCATTCACAAGCAAAGATGGGGCGAGGTTCACCTCTTTGTGAACAAGTGCGTGAGAAGATAGTCCAACAGTTTAAGGACAATGTTCCTCAACGTACAATTGCAAGGAATTGAGGGATTTCATCATCTGCGGTCCAGAATATCATCAAAAGGTTCAGAGAATCTGGAGAAATCACCGCATGGAAGCGGCGAGGCCCAAAACCGACACTGAATGCCCGTGACCTTCGATCCCTCAGGCGGCACTGCATCAAAAACCGACCGTGTAAAGGATATCACCGCATGGGCTCAGGAACACTTCAGAAAACCAATGTCAGTAAATACAGCTCGGCGCTAGATCCGGAAGTGCAAATTAAAACTCTACTATGCAAAGCAAAAGCCATTTATCAACAACACCCAGAAACGCCGCCGGCTTCTCTGGGCCCGAGCTCATCTAAGATGGACTGATGCAAAGTGGAAAAGTGTTCTGTGGTCAAGAATGGGAAAGAATTCCACCGACAAAGCTTCAACATTTCGTGTCCTCAGTTCCCAAACGTTTATTGAATGTTGTTCAAAGAAAAGGTGATGTAACACCGTGGTAAACATGACCCCGTCTGTCCCAGCTTTTTTGGAACGTGTTGCAGCCATCAAATTCTAAGTTCCAGATTATTTGCTAAAAAAACAATCAAGTGTATCAGTTTGAACATGAAATATCTTGTCTTTGTGGTGCATTCAATGAAATATAGGTTGAACGTGATTTGCAAATCATTGTATTCTGTTTGTATTTGTTGATCGCAACGCCCCAACTTCATTGGAATTGGGGTTAGACAGTAATGAAGACAAAAAATGAACTTCAATGATTTTAGCAAATGGCTGTACTATAACAAAGAGTGACAATTTCAAGGGGATCTGAATACTTTCCGTACCCACTGTATAACAAGCAACCATGCGCAGTCACATTCATACCTACGGACAATTGAGAGTTTTCAATTAACCTACTGTGCATCTTTTTGGGATGAGTACCCGGAGAAAACCCAGGAAGGCACGGGGAGAACATGCAAACTCCACACAGGATCGAACCCCGCTCCTCAGAACTGTGAGGCGGATGTGCTAACCGGTCACGCACCGTGCCGCCAGTCTACAAAATAATGAATCAAATCTTTATCAAATCTAATCTTTGTAAAATAACCAGTTAAGGCAAATTCAGCAAGAATTTGATTTGAAAACTTTGTCCATCATTAATGTGGCCTCGAATTGGAACAACTCAACTGATTTCTTTTTGGATCTTTTTGAGAGGGGAGGTGAAAATAAACAACTGAAAAAAAAAAAGTTGAGTTGGACTTGTTGAACTTCATCATCGCTTAAGAGATGTTCCGGTTAAACCGGTCTTTGACCCGGTTAAATCAAGTTTCAATAAAAATAAATATGATGGCGCAAGGACGAAGTCCCTCATGCGGCTGTGTTCAGAGGTAGCAGCACATTCAAACTCATGTTCAATGTTAAGTCCGCACACACAGAGTCGCCAAATATTGTACTCAAGTAAGGGTACTGTTACTTGAGAATGGGACTCCAGTAAAAAGCAGTCCTCCAAAAAAGTTACTTGAATAAGAGTAAAAAAAAAATTAAAAAAAAAACTCGAAGTACTGAGTAAGTGGTGAATAACTTCTTTTTAATCAGAGCATGAACATCGACAACATTTGTGTGTGAGGGAGATGAATCTGCACGTATCCCAAGACATGGATGTTTTACAATGACTTGGGATCAAATAGGGCTAATGGGGGCTAACATGCACAGCCAAAATGACAATCAAAGATATCCAATGTACTGCAAAGTGCTTTTTCCAAGTTAGAAGTGGGCTGAAATATCAAACGGTTGGGCAGACCGTGCTCGACATGGAAGCTGCTGTTTTTCTTCGTCTAAATGTAAAGACGAGTCGTGCGCAGTTCCCTTCGATGATAACACCGACCTTCCAAACACGCTCACCACAATAGGCACGTCAGTTAGCCGGGCTGGCTTATCTAGTGTTAATACCCGTGACCCCGGATCCGGGCCCAATAGAAGACGTCGTGTGCGGTCACGTGACTTTGTGTCGTTTAATTGGTGAATTAGACTTAAACGTCACAAGCGTTTAAATTGGATAGGAGCAAACGGCGCCCAATGCAAAATTCAAAGTAAAAGTGGGATGTGTGGGAGGAAACCCACGCAGGCACAGGGAGAGCGTGAAAAGTCCACACAGGCGAGGCTGGATTTGAAGAATTGCGAGGCAGTGGTGCTAACCTGCCAATTTATCCTAAATGCTACTTGAGTAAATGTAATGGCGTAAGTAGCACATTACGACCCACACACACCTGCCACCATTTCAAAATGACTGAATGAAGACGCTGTGTCTGCTGACCAGACAGTGTGTAAGATGCACGTCTGACCATAAAATAGGGCCTAAAATATGTTGCCATATGCACAGCCAAAACAACAGATGAAAACATCTGCAATTTAGCGCAAGGTGTTTTCTCAAGTTAGAAGTGGGCTGAAACGTCCAAGTTTGGCCAGTGGCAAAACTACGCTGCACGTGAAAAGCTTTTTATTTTCGGAGTCTACAACGTAAACACGAGTCATGCGCGGTTGTCCAAAGTCGCTTTAAATTGGCCTGTGAAGCCCAGCGGAAGACTTTGGGTGCGGACATGTGACTTAAATCAACTGTGCTACTGTGGTCGTAAAGTTGGATTGGAGCAACGGCACCCGATGGCCGAAAATAGATCGCGCACGCAATTGTTAACAAATGAAAGTAGCAAGCGGCATGAAGATCATCGGAACGGTGTAAAAGTACCGTTTGCTCTTAACATCAATATTATAGTATTTTCAAGAAAACTTGATTTTTCAGTCAGCACAAAACAGCACTGTCAAGTACATTTTTCCAAGGACCCCTCCTACTTCGAACACCAATGAAACATTTATTTTCTTGGGGGGGAAATAAAAATCATATCAGCAACAATAAGATGCTGTTTTCGCACAATGCAATCCATCGACTTGTAAGCATAAGCGTCATATTGCATTCAAAAACATATAGCACATTCCACGATAAAAGTAGATCCGGAAAACCTTGATATTCAATGACCATAATTAGTCATCGGCGGCACGGTGAGCGACCGGTCAGAGCGTCCGCCTCACAGTTCTGAGGACCCGGGTTCGATCCCCGGCCCCGCCTGTGTGCTAGTGTACATAATACATCGGAGATAGGATTTCCCTCAGATGGCTGTTATGATTGTAACACATATAAATGAATTACAATTACACAAAAAAATGGATGAATAACTAGTTTTGAAGTCAGAAGCCTATACAACAGTTTTTGCAACGATAAATAAATGTATTCTAAAAGCAGGAATGGTACAAAACAATTTCTTTGAAGGCCACAACGTTGTTAGCAAGTGAAGACAATTTGCAAGTTGAATATTTTTGCAAGAAACGAAGTCGATGCGTACGATTGATTGCCTTGCGCAGGCCACATAAATGATTCATTTTATTCACTTTCAATTCATCGTGTCTGTTCCGATACTTTTGCTCACTTGAAAAGTGGGTGGCTCAAAAGAAAAGATACTCCGTCCCGAGTTGTTGCACACATCTCGGTGTAAATACCATGGAATGAATAACATCTTTTGAGCTGAAACCCAAATGTCTTCAGTAAAGGAATTGACTTTGCTGTTCCAATACTCGCGGCACGGTGGCCGACTGGTTAGAGCGTCAGCCTCACAGTTCTGAGGTGCGGGGTTCAATCCCCGTCCCTGCCTGTGTGGAGTTTGCATGTTCTCCCCGTGCCTGCGTGGGTTTTCTCCGGGCACTCCGGTTTCCTCCCACATCCCAAAAACATGCATTAATTGGAGACTCTAAATTCCCCGTAGGTGTGAATGTGAGTGCGGATGGTTGTTTGTTTGTATGTGCCCTGCGATTGGCTGGCAACCAGTTCAGGGTGTACCCCGCCTCCTGCCCGATGACAGCTGGGATAGGCTCCAGCACGCCCGCGACCCTAGTGAGGAGAAGCGGCTCAGAAAATGGATGGATGGATGTTCCAATACTTTTGGAGGGGACTGTATGTTCATGTACTTGTAATGCGATACGGCTCACAAGCGCGCAACAATGGAGCCAGGCAAGCTAGTGCTAGCACTAACGTTTGGACATAAAGATGCACCCATTCTGTTGAATCATGCTCTAAAGCGTCGCTAAACATTGGTTTGTCCGCATGAATATACCGCTTGTTGACAAATGTTTTCAACAGCGTGTCACACACGAATCATCTCCTAAACGCAAAGCACCTGCACAGGTTTCCCAAGATGTCATTCACTTGCTTCAGTTGGGTTCAATATGGAGAGGACTGCAGACTTGACAAGTGGCCAGAAGACCATCATTGATAGCCTTCATAGGATGGGGAAGCCACAAATGTTCCTAGCTAAGGAGGCTGGCTGTGTCCAAGCAGATCAATGGAAAGACAAAATGTGGCAGGAGAAGAAGATGCACCAGCAAAAGAGATGATCGTGAGGTTCAGCGGATTAGCAAACAGAGAAGATTCAAGAATCTAGCAGAGATGCCAAGAAAGAGTGGAATGAGGCGGGAGTCACGGCTTCAAAAACCACCACATTCAGACGCATCCGGGAGATGGTTCTACAACTGTCGGGTTCCTCGGGTCGAGCCGCTTCTGAGCCTGAGGCAACGTAGGAAGCGTCTCAACGGGGCCAATGAGAAGGATTGGACTGTCGGCCACTGGCCAAGGTCCAAGGTCCTATTTTCCGATGAAACTAAAGTGTGCCTTTCATTCGGGAATCAAGTTCCAAGGGTTTGGAGGAAGACGGGTGAAGAACAGAACCCAAGCTGGTTGAGGGTTTTAGTAAGGGAACAGTTACTACACGTTAAGCTGATGCTGTTCAACGTGCTTTTCGTCACAGCGCTAGTACACGCTTCCGTAAGTAGAACGAGACGTTCGTTGTGACGTTAGTTTATATACCAAGTATGCACTAACACTACAGAGGCATCGTAACGGTGTTAATTGTTTAACGTAAGCATGTAAACAACACAGAACGTTGCCAGTAGACTATTGAAATACTGTTGACGACAACGGATAAAAGCCCACATTGAGCTGCTGAGTTTAGTTTTTCGCGCTATGAGAGTGCCGTAATGTTATTGTTTATGAATAGCCAGTCAAGGACACAACACAAATCAGTTTTGGTGGTGAACAAGATGTTTGACAGGGAGGCTCATCAGGTCCTCGAACATATGGTCTGAGCATTCTCCAGGAGAAACCTAGCTGTCAACTTCAATGTCTGATGTTATATTCGCGCACTAACATTATTGCCAGCTTCAAAATCTGTTTTTATTGTCCATTGTGTTACCATCTGCATTAGGCGTTTGTAGTTTGTTGTTCAAGAATTAAACACAGAAGTAAATAGTCTTGGTTTTTTTAAATGTAGATTGACAGCTCGATAATTGGAGAAATAGATGACGGCTGCTTTGGCCTCCTGCATTCCAGCCTACGGTGATAGGGTTGCTACAAGGCGTTTGCCAGTGGAAAAACAGAGAAGAGGTGGAGATGGTACAAGAAGACTTTCCTTATTCCAAAAACTTAGGAAGAAAATGGGCACAATGGGTGACAAAGCCTGTGATCGTGGTTTTGAGGGAGAGAGAGAGAGAGAATACAGTGAAAGCGAGCCACCAAGACAACCAGAAAACTAGAATTAGGCCGGATACATGACAACAAACAAGTCCGAAAACGCAGCGGTGGAGGAACCAGAGTTCTGGACATGAACAAGAATGCCACTAAAACGGAGATCCTGTCGCAAGCAAAACAACTGTTTTTCCCGAATGAGGAGTCAACAACGGGAAAGCGGGAAGAGTTCAGTCATGGCATCGTTAACTTTCAGGAAGCACAAGTTGACGAGGACGGAAGTGTGCGGGAGTGTTATGACGCACACAAATGAGCTTTGTTAAGATTGTATTTGTTCACAAAGACCCTCGCCGGCGGAGACGGCCGAGAGGAAGGAGCCGACGTGCCGACAGATGAGCGACATGAAAACTCAACAGAATGTGGACAAAAGAAACAAACAATGGAAAAAAGGGGAGCAGCTGACGTGGAAAAGACATAGCAGTGAAATCAGTCAAATCCACACAACGGAAGACGATGAGCTGAGCACTGCAGCTCTCCCGATTATTGATCTTCCGTCTTTGCGTAATACATCAGAGGTCGGTTTTGGTCCTTTGACAGGGGGTCCGTTTTTCGGTGATCTTGACGACACACTCATACGTGATCCAAACCTTGCAATAGAAGACGAACGACTAAACATCCCCCGCTTCCACCTCAACTCCCAATGATGCCGAGACCACCAAGTCCTGAAACTTCACCGAGGAACTCTCTTCGATGAACTTATTGCCCAATTCGAGGATGAAGCGGTGATGACAAGCTCTGCGAAATACAGCTTTATTGATGAAATGGTTGCTGATGGTGTGTCCAGGGATGTATACGCTGCCTTCTGGACAGAATTCCGAGACTGCGCAGCAGAAGGCGCAGACGTGAGGGTGCCATCGCTCGCCGCGAAACGCCAAGAGGAAGAATGGAAATCTGTCGGCAGGATATCGGCCAAGGGACTGAACGACCGCGGGTATTTTCCATTTCGGCAGCCGTCGTATTTGGCGAACACTCCGTTTCGTGGGATTTACCGTTTGGCTCCCTGATGTTGTATCTTAGTCAGTCTGAGCGTCATCTTTCGTCCACTGCTTTGCAAGAAGCGGTTATCGGCGATGACGAGGAAGAGTTTCTTGAGCTTATGGATGGCATGGGAGTAAGAACAGTAGCGACGCAAGATAACTCGAGAGCTGTGCTTATCCAGGTTGCCCACAAGCAAATCATCCCGCATCCAACATAGGCATTGGAGAATATTGCAGAGGTTGCAGGACCAACACTCAGGAGGTTTTGCCCCAATGTAGAGAGAGAGCACACGAAGAAGCTGTATGAGGACATGAAAGCGACAACACGAAAGGCGATTCAAATGATGACAGCTTTTCCAGCTACTTCAGCAGAGAGGAGAAGAGGGTCTGTGTGCGTAATGCAAGAAAACAATCACTCACAGATTGATTGAAAACCTTCTTTCGACCCTACCACCAATTCACCTTTGTTATCATAAAGCATTTGCTGTTGGCGTTTTTATAGATCTGAAAAATGCGTTTGCCACTCTTGATCAGAGTATATTCATAGAAATATGAGAGGGATGTGGCGTAAGAGGGTTGGCACATAAGTGGATGAAAAGGGATTGAGATGATGGATATCAATATGTGCAATTTAACAATGAAAAATACAAACGAGGCAAGGTCACTTCTGGAGTTCCCCAAGGTTATAAGACCCTAAATTCTTCCTATTTTACAGATATCTGCAATGTCTCTAAATCTTTGAGCACAAACGGCGCAGGAAAAAGGTTTGTCAGCAGTGTGTGTTCTCGTGTGTTGTTTCAACTTGCTCTGAAAAGCGAATATTTTCCCACAATGACAACACTTCCATCTTTTGTTGTCAGTGTCACATGTCATATCGCCTTCATATTGTTTCTCATCATCGTCGTCACTATCCGATAATGGAGCTAAGAGGCTGGATGCTGGTGATCCTGCGCAGTGGTCTCCATCACCTTCTGTCGTCATGTGGAGACTTGAGCTGCTGCTTGGAGGCTCCGCCCCTTTGCTCTCTTCACTTTGACTTTCATCGTCACTCTTTAAAGGGACAACCGTCTCCTCCTCTTCCTGTTTGATGTGGGTGTGGTCTTCAGCCTCTGTTTTTCATGTAAGGTGGCTGTGGCTCCTCTTCCTCTTTGATGTGGGGGACCTCTTCGTCCTCCACTTCCTCTATAATGTGAGGGGGCTTTGGCTTCTGCCGCTCGTAACCAAGACCTTCACCGACGTCTGCAAGACAAGAAGACAAACAAGGTTCGATGAACTCAATCTCGTGTTGGGACTTCAATGTTGTGTTTTAGGGTTTATAATTGGTTATTAGGAAAAGCAGATGAGTTCATGTTTCTTGGGAATAAAAAATAGGCACGTCAACAACAAATAAAAATGGGAAAAATCACTTTAAAATGGCACCACGTCACAATTTCCAAGTTATTAGAAATGCTAGTTATGATTCATATTCAGTTCCTGACCTGGCACATATATCAGTCGATAGATGGGGCACTTTTTTCTTTTCCTAATTGTGGCATCTGGTGAAACAGATAAAAAAGATTTGAGAAAATGATATATTATTTTGTTATTATCATTCTTCTGTCCTGTTCAGCTGCGTGGCCATGCAGAATGGTGGAGCCCTATGGCATTTGTGCTGGAACAGTTTTGCTGTGGAAATACTCCCTCTGCTTAATTTTTAATTATTCTGTCTTTATTGAAAATGCAGCTGGACAGAAAAGGGTTTTAGGGGCCAGAACTGACAAGGGGAATAGGAGTGAAAGACCACAAAGTAGGAACCACAGCAGAACAACAGTTAATCGAGATATTTGACTACAAGTAACGATACAAAAGTCAAATCAGTGTGTGTTCTTATTTGTGGATGGGGGGGGGGGGGGAACAACTCCAATTCTAAAGTCTTTGCGCTGGCTTCCAGCCAGCTTTAGAATAGATTTTTAAAGTTCTGCTACTGGTCTACAAACCACTAAATGGTTGAGGTCCTCAATACATGAAAGAAATACTCATGGAATATAAACCCAGTAGGGCTCTGAGATTGACAGACTCAGGTCAAATAGTGGAGCACAGAGTCCAAAGCAAACATGGTGAAGCAGCAACCGGTGGGGGTGAGGCGCAACTGTCACCCCCACCCCGGCCGACCGGCGCCCTAAAGGATGTGCAAATGTACTGGATGTGCGCATCGATACCTTATCGTAGGCCCCGAAGTCAGCCGGGGACCCGCACAGCCCGATATTTAGCTTTGTACAGTACAAGGAAGACAAAAAATAGAACATGTCATTTCATTTTGATAGTTCAGTTGCATTCGTGAGTAATATCAGGGAATGTTTGATTTTTTGGGGGGGGGGGATATCTTCCGTGTAGTGTTACATATCAACAACAACTCTCCAACAGCGCACCTCCTTGTCGACCAATAGGATTGCGTATTGTGACAGGCGCATCGCCTCCCTTGCTTGCCGTTGTCAACATTTAGTCACACGCACAAACCAATGTTTACCGAAGCTTGAACGCATGATTCGACAGAACGCCGGCATGTTTACGTACAACTGTTAGCGCTAGCACTAGCCTGTTAGGCTACATGAAGTTTTGTTGCCTGCTTGCGAGCAGTCTCGTATTCAAAGTGCGCGAACATACTTGAAGCAATCTTTGAATGGATAGCCCAAAACGTCATCTCCCGAGCACCTGGTGGCACCGCAAGTTCCCCCCCCCCGCTTTTTGTTCATTTTTCCCCAATATTGCCACAACGATCCAGTGTTTGGAGGTGGGGGAAGACGGTGAGTGGGTTTTCATGATCAAGTGAGACATGATCACCAACTTGCAAAAAATAAAGCCCTCGTCAGTGGCACCTCCTCCTCGCCTCATTTAAATAGACACATTCCTCTATCACGTCCCCCAAAAATCCTGCTCGTGTAAAGGAGAGTTCACAACGACAAGGCGCTCTTTCTTCAGAAAGGAAAGCGTGCAGGTGGAGGTGGCTGACTAAAGCAGTGAAAAAGATGGTCGACTTTTAACCACTATGTCAAATATAGTGAGACTTTGTGAAAGGAGCAGACAAACCTGCACTCGCGCAAGTGGGACCAGATGAAATTTGTACTGAATTTGCACACCGAAAAAAGGGGCACACATGCAACCGTTTTGGTCGCTTGTTTCATTGCATGGCTTTCACTTTCGGATATTCAACGATTTCATGATATTCTATTTTTGGAAGATGTTCCTGTCAGACCCTGAAGATGTCAACCATCCATTTCCTTTATCCATCCATCCATCAGAGCCGCATCATACACATTACTGGATATTGATCAAATTATATGTAACATCACACAGTGCCCATAAATAAACCCAGGAATATTCTTACAATTCGAATGTGTTTGCTAAATAAGTGAGAGAAGTGAACCAACCTGCTCTGTCTTTTGGTCCAGGAAGTTCCTCCTTGGACTCTGCTGTCCTTCTTGCACACATTTTCAGAACATCAGCTGTTGCACTAAACCCCCATTTGAAGTCGGACTCCTGATTTAGTGTGGTGTCATTCGCAAACATTTCCATCAAAAGAACAACTGAATCAGTTCCTGAAAGCAACTGATTTGGACAAAATAAGCACGTTTTGTTTCTTTACTTTTATTTTATTATTTTCTTCATTGACCAAGGTCCTGTTCCTCACTCCAGTCGGTAGCAGAAATTGACCGATATGTTGTTCTGTCAAGCGTCAATAAGCACCGAAGAAGAAGAAGAAGCAGCAGCAGCAGAAGAAGAAGAAGGAGCAGCAGCAGCAGAAGAAGAAGAAGAAGAAGGAGGACTACTTTTCTTTGCTAATCACACGCGCTACGCTACATTTTCCTGAATTTGCGCTGAACGTGCCGAATCCTCGCCACGCCACAGTAAGTCTATCAACACTTTACTGGTCTAAAACAACATTCGTTTAGTTATTTTTATGTTTTTTTGCGTCCGGTTGAAGTCGTTTCGGTGCATGTTGACGTCCGCTCGAGCGATCTCATTTTCAAACCGAGAGCAGAATGACTTCAAACTTAGCAGAAAGGAATAATAACGAATCACGTCCACATAGTTTTCTATGTTGTCCAAATGAACACGAACGCCGCATTGCTAACGCTCGCCGATCAAGTCAACGGAATTGAAAAAAACCCTCATTATTCTCGGGGACATTAACAAAGCTAAACTCGACCACGAACTCCCGAAATACAAGCAGCACATCGACTGTCCGACCAGGGAAAAGAACATTTTAGACTACGAAAAAAACCCGCCTCCCGTGCTATTCCTCGTGCAGCCCTGGGCTCGTCCGATCACTGCTTAATTCACTTCATAGCGACGGACAGGCAAGAACTGAAATGTGCGAAGCCTACAGTGAAAACTGTGGAAAAAGTGGACCGATGAAGCCAAGATGGGACTTCAAAGCTGCTTAGACTGCACAGACTGGAGTGTCTTTGCAAATTCAGCCGGCAGCCTGGATCAATATACGGGCACCGTCACATCCTATATCCTATATTTCTGTCAAGAGGTCCGTGGACCAACAAAATCATTTCGCACATTCAACAACAACAACAACAAGCCGTGGTTCACTGCTAAGCTGAAGCAGCTTCGCCAAGCTAAGGAGGACGCATTATCAGAGCGGGGACAGGGCCCGGTATCATCCAGCTAGAAACCAGCTGACCAAAGAAATTAACATTGCAAAGAGGATCTATACAGCAAAGTTGGAAAACCAGTTTCGCGCAAACGACTCTAAATCAGTCTGGCATGCATTCCGATCGCTGACCGATTACAGGCGACGATCCCCCCCAAGCTGAGAACAATAGCACACTAGCCAACGACTCGAAGACCTTCTACTGCAGATTTGAAAAGGACACTTTCACACCCGCGACCACAATCACACCTCTGACCCCTGCGTTAACCCTAACCACGAACAGGATGTGAGACGCATCTTCAAACAGCAAAAGATGAACAAAGCGGCAGGCCCGGACCACGTGTCCCCATCCTGCCTCAAAGTCTGCGCGGACCAGCTCGTTCCAGTCTTCACTCAGATCTTCAACAGATCACTGGAACTGTGCGAAGTTCCATCCTGTTTCAAACGCTCCACCATCATCCCAGTCCCCAAGAAACCTGCAATCTCGGGTCTGAATGACTAATTGACATCCGCGGTCATGAAGTCCTTTGAACGTCTCGTGCCGGACCACCTCAAGAGCGTCACAGGTCCCCCGCTGGACCCCCTGCGGTTTGCCTACCGAGCGAACAGATCTGCGGATGAGGCGGTCACCAGGGGACCGCGCTTCATCCTAGAACACCTCGACAGTGCAGGGACCTACGCGAGGATCCTGTTCGTGGACTTCAGCTCAGCGTTCAACACCATCATCCCTGAACTCCTTTCATCCAAGCTTCTCCAGCTCAGCGTCCCACCTGCCATCTGCCAGTGGATTTACAGCTTTCTGACGGGCAGGACACAGCAGGTCAGGAGGTCAGGCTGGGGGAGGCCGCAGCATCAGCACCGGGGCGCCCCAAGGTCGTGTCCTCTCTCCTCTCTCTGCACGAACGACTGCACCTCAGCGAACCCGACTGTCCATTTTTCACTATTACTATTATAACTTCAAAGGCACCCTCCAGGAAAATATAACGTAGAATATTTGTCAGTCTTTATTGGCCATTTCGACTTCAGGCCCAAGTTTGGACTTGGGCTATTTTTGGCTTTGTCTTGTCAGCATTTCTGGATGCTTTCCAAGGGGTGGAAGACAAAATGTATTTTATGTACAAGACAACTGAAGAAGGGTCTTTTATGAAGGATCATATATACCGTACACGTTACCGCCAAAAGTCAAAGTTTCTTGACAATCTATTTCTATCAATCGTTCGCTTATTTGATATTGGCATCACTAACACATTGATTTCGTCTTTTGGCACTCGGACTCATTTTCAACATTTGTCCACAGGAAGCCTTTAGAAATACAAAGACAACATGAAAGATAAACGTGTTAGGACAGAATACAAAGACGTAGATTTTTGCCAATATTACCTTGGCTATAAAACATGAACCCAAAAATGGGAAAAGCATTATCTATCATACACATTCATAGTAGAAGCCTGTCACTTGAAGATTATCTGAATCAATTCATAGTCTTTAATATCATTGCAATATCAGAAACCTGGCTGAACCAAGAGAAAGCATGTGAAATGGGATTGGATGATATGAATTATTAACAATAAAAAAAAAGGGTGGTGTTGCTCAATGTGGGTAGACCAGATTGAACACAGTACTGACACCATAAAAAGGGAATGGAAGGTTCAACTATTGAAAGATATGTTAGACACACAACTAATATAACAGTGAGCTGCATTTATTTAAAAAAAAAAAAAGAATATGTAGAGTATTCTAAAAAAGATCAAATCCATCCACCTTGTTGACAAAAATGAGAGATCGCTAATTTACTAACTTTTTGTCCAAATTGGTTGTGACCGAGCAAAAGAAATACCAGTGCCAAAATATATATATCTATATAAAATCCTGTTTATTAAAAGGTCTAAATGATAACTACTAGATATTGTAAAAAGTCAAAAAGAAAACAAATCCAGATTGTTTTGATATTGCTATTTGTGTATTCGTGAAAAGTATTCTCGGGCGACGAGTACAACCATTCCGATGAATCTGTAATCCAGTGGCGCGGTTGGGCCTATTTTAGGGTTGAGATGTTTTAAGTTTGAGGCCACCCCAAAACATTTGGTAAGACGTGCGAATGGTGAAGCCAAACTGATCACCGGCCCCCCCTAAACAATATTGCTCTTCGCAACATGCCCGGCCGACAATTCATTGGAGTCCGGTTTAATATAAATAAACCCCCATTAAATTGCAACAAAACAAAATGGATCATTTTGGGCACGAAACAAATCAGACCTCCGGTTAAAACCACTGTACATTCCGTTGAGATGGAAAAAGTATCTAATAATACATTTCTTGGCATGACTATCGATGCCGAGCCCGGTTGGAAGCCACGTAGAGACAATGTAAGGAAACAAAATGTCACCGACCGGAGCGACCTTCTGGAAAATCAACCGTGTTCCGTCGATGAAATCGTTGCATACGGCACACTTTACTGCTATAAGAATCATTCATTGATCGAAACATGCAATAGCACAAATAATGTACAATCAAATCATCCCCAAAATAATACTAATAATGTACGCAAGAATTAACTTCACCGCGGTATTAAAAATCGATTTGAAATCAGCGAGTCGGATGATCTAACCCTAACCCGTACTCTAAAAAAGGGGCACGAGACGTGTCTCTGTTACTTTCTGGAATGACGAGGACAATGACCTGAAAATGGGCGCTTTTTACAAGTATGTCTAAAACTAAAGTAGCGAAAAAATATATAATGCCGATAGAAACAAAATAACTTGGATTCATATTGTAACTTTCGGGACAAATTTCTGCAAAGCTTGCTTTTTGTTAGTTACAAAAAAATGTTTTAGTTTTCCAGTGCCAATTTAATTCCACTCTGTAAGATGTTGAAATTTGTGTTGGTGCTTTTGAGGATTTTTTTTTTTGCTGAACTATGTTTCTGTTTTGGAAAGCCATGGCGTCACCCTACGCCTTAATGGTAGGCTTCATCCTTGGTTGCTTTTCCGAAATGATTCCGTGAATGAAAGCTAATCAAATAACCCAGCATTTCCATGGAAAGCTTCTTGAGCACCACGATTCTCACCTGCACACTTGTGCGTCTCGGCCCGATCCTGACGAGAGAATCTTCGACCACAAACTGAGCAGGTAAAAGGTTTATCACCTGTGTGGGTTCTTGTGTGTGTTTTGAGGTTTCCCTCTCTGGAGAATCTTTGATCGCAAATTGAGCAAGCAAAAGGTTTCTCTCCAGTGTGTGCTTTTTTGTGTGACTTTAAGCTTCCCTTAATGGAGAATTGTTTACCACAAACTGAACAGGAAAAAGGTTTCTCACCGGTGTGGGTTCTTGTGTGTATTTTTAAGTCTCCCTTCCGAGAGAATCTTTTTCCACAATCTGGGCAGGCAAAACGTTTCTCACCAGTGTGGGTTAGTGTGTGTGTTTTTAAGATTCCATTTTGGGCAAATCTTTGACCACAAACTAAACAGGCAAACGGTTTCTCACCAGTGTGGGTTCTTGTGTGGATTTTTAAGTTTCCCTTCTGGGAGAATGTTTGGCCACAAATTGCGCAGGCAAAAGGTTTCTCACCAGTGTGGGTTCTTGTGTGACATTTTAAGCTCCTCTTTACAGAGAATCTTTGACCGCAAACTGAGCAGGCAAAAGGTTTCTCACCAGTGTGGGTTCTTGTGTGGCATTTTAAGTTACTCTTTACAGAGAATCTTTGACCACAAACTGAGCAGGCAAAAGGTTTCTCACCAGTATGGATTTTTGTGTGTTTTTTTAAGTCTCCCTTCCGAGAGAAACTTCGACCACAATCTGAACAGGCGAAAGGTTTCTCACCAGTGTGGGTTATTGTGTGGATTTTAAAGCTTTCCTTGCAAATGAATCTTTGACCGCAATCTGTGCACGGAAAAGGTTTCTCACCAGTGTGTTTTCTTGTGTGTGTTGTTAAGTTTCCCTTCTCAGAGAATCTTTGACCGCAATCGGAGCAGGCAAAAGGCTTCTCGCCAGTGTGTATTGTCATGTGTCGTTTCAAATTCCTCTTCGAAGCAAAAGTTTTCCCACACTGAGGACATCTCCATCGTTTGTTGTCAGTGTGACATGTCAGATCACCTTCCGACTGCTCAGCATCATCGTCAGTAGAGTGTGACCTGAGGTCGTCACTATCTGACAGTGGAGCTAAGTGGCCGTCTGCTGGTGATCCTCCACAGTGGTCTTCCCCATCGCCTTCGGTTGTCATGTGTTGACTTGAGCTGCTGCTTAGAGGCTCCGCCCCTCTGCTCTCCTCACTTTGACCTTCATATTCACTCTTCAAAGGGACACCAGTCCATGGCAACTTGGTGAAAAGCCCTTCCTCTTTTTCCTGTTTGATGTGGGGGGGCTCTTCTTCCTCCTCCTTGATGTGGAGGCGCTCTTCATCTTCCTCTTTTTTCACGTCAGAGGACTGCGACTCCACTTCCTCTTTAATGTGAGAAGGCTCTGGCGCCTGCGGCTCAGGACGAAGACCTTCACTGAGTTCTGCAAGACAAGATAAAAAAAAAAATAATAATACAAAATAATAACATGGTTTGGTATCATAAATTCTCATGTTGTGACTTTAATGTTACAATGGTTTATAATTATAAATAAGGTTATTTGGAGACCCAGATGAGTTAAAATTTATTGGAAAAAAAATAGGCAAGTCAATAACAACAAATGTGAAAAAGGGAAAAATAAAGTGCATAAAAACCAGTATGGCATTCGCAAATTCACGTATTAATGGGTTTTTGGGGAGCCAATCCTTTGTTATACACAAAGACTTCCCTGTTCACATTATGTGGCAAAAAACATGAAGTGTGAGATATTTTCATGTCAAAATACTGTGTACAGTAAGCATTATATTT
Organism: Phyllopteryx taeniolatus; assembly: GCF_024500385.1. Classification (NCBI taxonomy): domain Eukaryota; kingdom Metazoa; phylum Chordata; class Actinopteri; order Syngnathiformes; family Syngnathidae; genus Phyllopteryx; species Phyllopteryx taeniolatus. Next base: position 218,250 of record NW_026903294.1, read on the forward strand.
ATCGTATTGTAGCATCGCTTAAATTGAGACGACCGGAATTTCTCATGTATAATGCGTAAATTTCCCCCCCAAAAAATCTTTAAAAGTAAATTCTGCACATAATATACAGGTGCTGGTCATATAATTAGAATATCATGAAAAATTTCATTTATTTCAGGAATTTCATTCAAAAACGCAGAGATATATTTCAAATGTTTATTTCTTTTCATTTTGTTTATAACGAATAAAAATCCCAATTTCGGTATCTCAGAAAATTAGAACATTACTTAAGACCGATTACAAAAAAAATATTTCTAGAAATGTTGGCCAACTGCAAAGTATGAACATGAGAAGTCTGAGCATGTTCAGCACTCAATACTTAGTTGGGGCTCCTTTTGCCTGAATTACGGCATCAATGCGGCGTGGCATGGAGTCGATTAGTCTGTGGCACTGCTCAGATGTTATGAGAGCCCAGGTTGCTCTGATAGAGGCCTTCAGCTCTTCTGCATTCTTGGGTCTGGTGTATCGCATCTTCCTCTTCACGATACCCCACAGACTTTCCATGGGGTTGAGGTCAGGTGAGTTTGCTGGCCAATCAAGAACAGGGATAACATGGTCCTTAAACCAGGTACTGGGGGCTTTGGCACTGTGTGCAGGTGCCAAGTCCTGTTGGAAAATGAAATCTGCATCTCCATTAAGTTGGTCAGCAGGAGGAAGCATGACGTGGTCTAAAAGTTCCTGGTAGATGGCTGCGTTGACCTTGTACCTAAGGTAACAGAGTGGACCAACACCCCCACGAACATCTCACGTATGTATGCATGTATGTGTATATATATATATATATATATATATATATATATGTGTATATATATGTATATATCCATCCATCCATTCTCTACCGCTTATCCGGGTCGGGTCGCGGGGGCAGTAGCTTCAGCAGGGACGCCCAGACTACCCTCTCCCCAGCCACTTCATCCAGCTCTTCCGGGGGGATCCCGAGGCGTTCCCAGGCCAGCCGAAGGATGTAGTCTCTCCAGCGCGTCCTGGGTCGTCAGATGCCCCAGCCACCTCATCTGGCTCCTCTCAATGCGGAGGAGTAGCGGCTCTACTCTGAGATCCTCCCGGATGACCGAGCTTCTCACCCTATCTCTAAGGGAGAGCCCGGACACCCTGCGGAGGAAACTCATTTCGGCCGCTTGTATCCGGGATCTTGTTCTTTCGGTCAAGACCCACAGCTCATGACCATAGGTGAGGGTAGGAACGAAGATCGACCGGTAAATTGAGAGCTTCGCCTTTCGGCTGAGCTCTTTCTTTACCACAACGGACCGATACAAAGTCCGCATCACTGCAGACGCTGCACCGATCCGCCTGTCGATCTCCCGTTCCATTCTTCCCTCACTCGTGAACAAGACCCCAAGATACTTGAATTCCTCCACTTGGTGCAGGATCTCATCCCCGACCTGGAGATGGCATGCCACCCTTTCCCGACTGAGGACCATGGTCTCAGATTTGGAGGTGCTGATTCTCATCCCAGCCGCTTCACACTCGGCTGCGAACTGCTCCAATGAGAGTTGGAGGTCACGGCTTGATGAAGCCAACAGAACCACATCATCTGCAAAAAGCAGAGATGCAATACTGAGGCCACCAAACCGGACCCCCTCTACGCCTCGGCTGCGCCTAGAAATTCTGTCCATAAAAGTTATGAACAGAATCGGCGACAAAGGGCAGCCTTGGCGGAGTCCAACCCTCACCGGGAACGAGTCCGACTTACTGCCGGATATGCGGACCAAACTCTGACTCCGGTCGTACAGGGACCGAACAGCCCGTATCAGGGGGTTCGGTACCCCATACTCCCGAAGCACTCTCCACAGGACTCCCCGAGGGACACGGTCGAACGCCTTCTCCAAGTCCACAAAACACATGTAGACTGGTTGGGCGAACTCCCATGCACCCTCAAGGACCCTGCCGAGGGTGTAGAGCTGGTCCACTGTTCCACGGCCAGGACGAAAACCACACTGCTCCTCCTGAATCTGAGATTCGACTTCCCGACGGACCCTCCTCTCCAGCACCCCTGAATAGACCTTACCAGGGAGGCTGAGCAGTGTGATCCCCCTGTAGTTGGAACACACCCTCCGGTCCCCCTTCTTAAAAAGGGGGACCACCACCCCAGTCTGCCAATCCAGAGGCACTGTCCCCGATGTCCACGCGATGTTGCAGAGGCGTGTCAACCAGGACAGCCCCACAACATCCAGAGCCTTTAGGAACTCCGGGCGAATCTCATCCACCCCCGGGGCCCTGCCACCGAGGAGCTTTTTAACTACCTCGGTGACCTCAAACCCAGAGATAGGAGAGCCCGCCTCAGAGAACCCACACTCTGCTTCCCCATGGGAAGGCGTGTCGGTGGAATTGAGGAGGTCTTCGAAGTATTCTCCCCACCGACTCACAACGTCCCGAGTCGAGGTCAGCAGCGCCCCATCCCCACTATACACAGTGTTGGTGGTGCACTGCTTTCCTCTCCTGAGACGTCGGATGGTGGACCAGAATTTCCTCGAAGCCGTCCGGAAGTCTTTCTCCATGGCCTCACCGAATTCCTCCCATGCCCGGGTTTTTGCTTCAGCCACCACCAGAGCTGCATTCCGCTTGGCCAGCCGGTACCCATCAGCTGCCTCAGGAGTCCCACAGGCCAAAAAGGCCCGATAGGACTCCTTCTTCAGCTTGACGGCATCCCTCACTGTTGGTGTCCACCAACGGGTTCGGGGATTGCCGCCACGACAGGCACCGACCACCTTACGGCCACAGCTCCGGTCGGCCGCCTCAGCAATGGAGGCGCGGAACATGGTCCACTCGGACTCGATGTCCCCCGCCTTCCCCGGAACATGAGCAAAGTTCTGTCGGAGGTGGGAGTTGAAACTCCTTCTGACAGGGGATTCTGCCAGACGTTCCCAGCAGACCCTCACAATACGTTTGGGCCTGCCACGTCGGACCGGCATCTTCCCCCACCATCGGAGCCAACTCACCACCAGGTGGTGATCAGTTGACAGCTCCGCCCCTCTCTTCACCCGAGTGTCCAAGACATGCGGCCGCAAGTCCGATGACACGACCACAAAGTCGATCATCGAACTGCGACCTAGGGTGTCCTGGTGCCAAGTGCACGTGTGGACACCCTTATGCTTGAACATGGTGTTCGTTATGGACAATCCGTGACGAGCACAGAAGTCCAATAACAGAACACCGCTTGGGTTCTGATCGGGGGGGCCGTTCCTCCCAATCGCGCCCTTCCAGGTCTCACTGTCATTGCCCACGTGAGCATTGAAGTCCCCCAACAGAACAATGGAGTCCCCAGCGGGAGCGCTCTCCAGCACCCCCTCCAAGGACTCCAAAAAGGGTGGGTACTCTGAACTGCTGTTTGGTGCATAGGCACAAACAACAGTCAGGACCCGTCCCCCCACCCTAAGGCGGAGGGAGGCTACCCTCTCGTCCACCGGGGTGAACCCCAACGTACAGGCGCCGAGCCGGGGGGCAATAAGTATACCCACACCTGCTCGGCGCCTCTCACCATGGGCAACTCCAGAGTGGAAGAGAGTCCAACCCCTCTCGAGAGGACTGGTACCAGAGCCCCAGGTGTGTGTGGAGGCGAGTCCGACTATATCGAGTCGGAACTTCTCGACCTCACACACCAGCTCGGGCTCCTTCCCTGCCAGAGAGGTGACATTCCACGTCCCTAGAGCCAGCTTCTGTAGCCGGGGATCGGATCGCCAAGGTTCCCGCCTTCGGCCACCGCCCAGCTCACACTGCACCCGACCCCTATGGCCCCTCCCACAGGTGGTGAGCCCATGGGAAGGGGGACCCACGTTACCCTTTCGGGCTTTGCCCGGCCGGGCCCCATGGGTGCAGGCCCGGCCACCAGGCGCTCGCCTTCGAGCCCCACCACCAGGCCTGGCTCCAGTGGGGGGCCCCGGTGGCCCGCGTCCGGGCAAGGGAAAACGAAGTCCATTGTTTGTCGTCATCATTAGGGGTCTTTGAGCCGTGCTTTGTCTGGTCCCTCACCTAGGACCTGTTTGTCATGGGTGACCCTGCCAGGGGCATAAAGCCCCAGACAACTTAGCTCCTAGGATCACTGGGACACACAAACCCCTCCACCACGACAAGGTGACGGCTCATATATAAATATGTATATATATATATATATATGTATATATATATATGTATATATATATATATATGTATATATATATGTATATATGTATGTATATATGTATATATATATATATGTATATATGTATGTATATATATATATATATAAATATGTATATATATATATATATATATATATATGTATATATATATGTATATATATATATATATATGTATATATATATGTATATATGTATGTATATATGTATATATATATATATGTATATATGTATGTATATATATGTATATATATATGTATATATGTATGTATATATATATATATATATATATGTATGTATATATGTATGTATATATATATATATGTGTGTATATATGTATATATGTATGTATATATATATATATGTGTATATATGTATATATATGTATATATGTATATATGTATGTATATATATGTATATATGTATGTATATATA